>NC_052140.2:13660287-13840858 GCF_016086655.4 Lepeophtheirus salmonis
TTGCCATTTTCTTGTTTCATTTAAATAACTTTTCATAAGGATGTTTGTGAGGGATAATTTATTCTTACAAAAATATGATATTTTTGTAGCTGGGGATAATTAGTTGATAAGGTAACATTATCTGCCATTCCGCAAAGGTCTTAAAATTTCTGTTTTTTTCGAAATAAACCTCAATTTAATTACTTGATCAGGACAAGTTGCACTTTTCAAACATTATTTTTATAACACCGAATCGGATAGCATCAATTTTAGTTCTTTAGGATTATTATCCGTTGAGCAATTTGCATTCAAATAATTTTGCAAATTTCTTAACATGGAAATAAATTGATGAAATTGATTTCTATATTATAAATTGAAAGAATTAACTGAAATTTAATAACCGGTCAAATCAAAACTCGGAATTATTTTAATTTAATTAAAACATTATGTCAAACAATTTTTTGACAAAATTTATTTTCGTGGGCAAACAAATGACCACGGATAGACACTTCCCCCATGAATACTACTCTATAAGAGACAAACTTACTACATCTTCTGGATAATGTGACCATCCACCCACTTTAATTATCCTCAAAAAGGGATACTTGTATTAATATCTGAAGAAGTAGAGACCCCCTTACCTCCTACACCAAAAATATATTATTCGCTTTGGTTCACCTGAGTTAGTAAAGTGATTCCTATATTGTTAAAAGGCTGCGTTGATTAAATTTCAAGTTCTAATTATCACTCTCTCCAATTTAGAGATAGAAAAAGAAACTATGATGTTTTTATTTCATCTATTTGAAAGGATATGGAATGGTGATCAAAAATAAATATATTTTAATCTGTGTAAAGACACCAGGAGTAACTTTTACTACTTTTTTATGCTTTAATGATTTCTACTCCATACCTTGAGATATTTTTATATGCTTTATAGTTATTGTTTTAGCTATTTGTTTTAAGTGTACTTACATTTAACTAAAAGTTGTACAGAATGATAGTTTTTGTTCTTAAATGAGGACATATGTAAGTAAAATCAAAAATATGCATGTCTCATATCTACGTGAGTCAGCAATTTCCTATATCTTGATTATCAATTCATGTAAGCCCATATCCTGATAATATGCACTAGTGTTGAAAATCGGCTCAAGACCGATTTCTGTAGAAAAATTCATACACGAATCAACTTTCTTTAATAGCTGTAATTATTCATTGTGTGAAACTGGGTGTGCAGACTCAATTGGAGAAAGTGGGGAAATTTAAATATATTATAGCAAATAATTGTAATGGTTTAGTAAACAGAAATCCATTATTTTTAATGGATTTTTTCCCCACTTAAAATTATCTCATAGGCAAAATAAAAGTGATGATATGACAGCCGGACTCGACAATTTCCATAATTCAATCCACATTTTCGACAATTAACCTTCTAAAGCCTGTTGCGTCATCTTTGATATCAAAATAACTAGAACAGAATCCACGCAATTAAAATACAACGCGACGGGATGTTACAATACCAGGACCATAATCAATATTTACGTTTTCAGGCGCCTAGCTTGCGTTTTGCCCTTGTTGGAAGAAAAACTGTAAAATATGGCTTATTTTCTCTCTTCTAGTGTCCATCTTTGACAACCGCTTAAAAAATTCGAAGTCAAAAAATCAGCAAACTGTCAAGAAAGGTCTTTAGTATAAAATTTTAGCTTTCTAATTCAATCTAGAGTAAACCAATCACACTTTCCCAGCGCGAGATAAACATTACTAAAACCATTTATTCAAAAAATAATGAATTTATTTTACTACAACTATCACGTATGTTTATATAATATAATGGATTACTAATTAATTAGCTTTGTATATTGGTGAAATGAACTCTCGTCGTAACATTATTCAAGGCAATAAATATGCATGTTATGAAGTGTGTATACATATATCACGTCTTTACCTTTATTTGTATCATGTAACTTGTAATACGAAAAGAAAAAGGGAGGGGGGTAAGACCTAAAATCAGTTGGTAGTTAGCCAATTGAATGGCAATAAAATACTCTGTATATTTTTGTGCTTTTGAGGTAACGCCGTGATAAATTAAGAAAAATAAACGATACGAGGGGAATTGAAGCACTTGTTACAACTGAATTCGAATTGAACAAATCTCTCATCAATCAGTGACTTTTGAATTTTGACAAAACATTATGAACTGATTGCAAAATAATCAAAAACTCAAATTATACAATTTAAAACTAAAAAAAATGAAAAAACGACAACGTTATTACAAAAATTACACCGCGTGAACAAGTCAATTTGCCAGTAATTGACTTAAAAGTAAAAATTGTGGCTTTATTGGGTTCTAACTCCAAGGCCATGGAAACAAAGAACCTATTGGGAACATCATCCAATATTTTTTGAACTTACTGAACAAATTACAACATAAATGATTACATTATTAGAAAAATTATACTCTTTCAAAAACTACTTTCATCCCAGGTTTTTTATTTCTTCTAAATCATTAATAGTCTATGATACAAATTGTGATCTAAACATTATAAATGTAGTTTTTTATGCCTGAGAATATTATCAGTAGAAAAATTATAAGATGTCAAAAATCTTAGGAAATTTTGTATGATTATTATAACTAGAATTTCAAGGGTTAATTTGAATGAAAAATTAGCCGATTAATCAGTTATTGGTTGTTGTTTTTTGAATTAAAAAAATTGGTACACTCCTAAAAATTCAAATCGGTCGAGTTCTAGTAGTAATACAAATTTTTTAATTAATTAATTTTAAACGATTTTAAATACTGAAAGTAATAAAGTTTATTTTAACATATATGCAGAGTTGAATAGTTTGTAATGAAAAAATTACCTTTGAAAAATTATAAAAGGAAAAACAATGATTGCCTGTGATCTTAATAATATTTTGTTCATTATTAAATTGGTCCTCGTGGTGTTAATTATCCCTCTATCTTTTCAAAGTGCACAATAATATTAATATATATATGAATAATGACAGGATTTTCCATCCATTAAGGCTATATTTTTTGTAAAAGGTTCTCTTCAGTATAGCAGTACTTAATTGTCTCCCCCCAAAATTATAAATCAGGCCGTTGACATTAACAAAGGTTTTAATCCCGGAGTACTCTTTGATTCGCTCCTTCTTTATCCTCGTGTTCTTTTTTTTTATCTTACAATAATTTCAACTCTAAATATAATCCGCCGTTATCTTTATTGTATCTAACAACCTTTCATCCACAAAGAAATCGATAATAAGATTAACTATTTCCAGGTTGAAACTGCAACTAGTCTTCATAGTACAGTTTTGCTTAATTGGTGGAATGAGCAAAGTTTTAGTGGAGGAGAGATCGGCCAACTGGGACTGGAAGGTCTTTAAAAGTAACAGAGGGGGGATATTATATTATTGATGATGTTATCAGGGTGAAACGATATTTTTTCGTGGTGGAGGGGTGTTGTACTTTTTTGATAGCTTTTTTTGTTTTTGTATAAATGCCAAATTTGACAAAAAGTTTTTGAAGAAGAAACAAAAGAAATTCTAAATTTTAGAGCTACATTTTTTAGAAAAGACTAAATTTTGACGAAAACTTATTATTTTTTTTGTTTAATTTTGGGGATTTTTTTTTTAAGAGATAAAATTTGACAGAACAACATTTGTTTTTTGGAATACAAATGGAATATGGTTCTTTACGAAAATTATGACAATTATAATTATTTAGTCAAAACGAATATTTTTTATTAGAATAACTATAAAAATTCCCCAAAAGGGCGGAAGGGAGTAATGTCCCTCATCCCTATGGTTCCTGCGCCACTGGCTGTGCTTATAGCTGTATACAATGATTTTCAGCGACGTATTATTGACTCATTTAAAGATGTATTTTTCGTCGTTACCCTTAAAGTGGGTTCATTCAAGTGCTTATGCACTACTTCAGCACGCATAAGTTCTTCTTTTTATTATTATTATTATTACACATACCTTCATAATTTTTTTTTTTTTTTTTTTTTTTTTTTTTGAAAATGAAAAAGTTTACTACATAAAGATAATAATTAAAAGGAAGAAATGCGTGATAAATTGTGTGTAAGCACTTCAGTGAATCCACCTTTATTGTATCACGTAACCTTTTATTTGAAAAGAAACAGGGGGCAAGGTCCTCCATCAGTTGGTTGTAGGCCAATTCTTACCAACTATGGAATTATTATTTAATAATAGTTGATAAGTGTTAACAGCTGAACAAGAACTAATGCTAATTCATCAATCAACTTTCAAAACACCGATTAGAAGAAGAAAAAAACGAAGCCTGACTACAAAATAAAATGTACAATAAATTTTTGTGTTAGTGAGTTAATGCCGAGATTTAAAAAAGAAGATATCTCTATCAAGATTCAGTATAATAACAAAATACATTTTAATAATGCGTAAATAAAAATAAATTGCTTTAAAGACACTAATTGATGCATTCTCTTAGAGCAACACTATTCATTTACAATTGTTTATAGCTTGTTAATAGTAAAAATGTACATATATAAGTTGACTTGATCATAAAAAATAACTTGCATAGCAGAGTGTCAGAATATTAAACGCGTAATTGTGGTAGCAGATTTGTATATAAATTTGGCGTGTAACTGATGGAAAACGTCATATAAAAAAGATAGATCACATTGAATCTAATACGTATATGAATTTATTTATCTCAATGTAATTAAACTTAAAGTTAGCCTAGAGACAGTCAAACCTGGTCTGACAGCCCCTTATTTTATCCATGTCACGACACTAATCGACCATATCTAGTTTTCAAATTTAAAATTGTTCCTAATTAAGAAATCTGCTTTAAGAAGTTCCCTGAACTTAGTGGTTACTTCTTCAATTTCCCTTACCTGATAAGTTAATACAGGTTTTACTCTGCATATAATTTGACTTGCAATCATTGAAATCGTAGTCCTTATAATCTATTTACAACTCTACTAAATGTATATTTTAAAATGACTAGATATTTGGACCTAATTTTTGGTATATGACACCTTTGGCACACTGATTGATTGATTTTTAATGTCCAAATTACCAAAGCGTTTTTTGACCGCCTGTAAATTTAGCTTTTGTTTCCAGTTATGCTACACTCTTGAAGTTTATCTGTGAAAACTGATTGTATATAAAAATCCAGGCTATCTAGAGATTGATTTGTGTGATTTTCATTTTAATTTCAAAATAGATGTATCTGAACATTGACAAGTAATTATAAAAATCATCGATTTATCAGGCAATTAATTATGGGAAAACAAGGCAAGATAGAGGATCCAATTATCAGAAAATATTTGTTTCGCCCAAAGTTTCATACGGGATATCTCAATTATATTACCATGTTTCTTGTTAGTCTAATATTTTTTTAAAGTCTAGATTTTAACATAAAATTGTATATGGCGGGTCAATACATGAATATGAGCAAATTAAATTTTAGCACAACTCTTCGTACGCAAAAGGATCTTTTAAGCGCTTTGGAAAAAAGAATTTAATTTCCTAGACACTCACTCTACCGCGAAAATAACTTTTTCAAATATGAATGCTTATTTTTTTAATATATTTTCAAACTAATAAGAAGAAACTCAAAAATGTCACGATTGTTAAAGCCTTTTTATACTTACATCATAAGTATAATATATATATAACATTTTAAGTTTTAAGGTAATTAAAAAGATGAACTTTTTTTATATTTCACCCTGTCTACGAGGCTGGCATGTTAATTCAATTTTCTGTTGTAGTTAAGGCAAATGTAATATTTGGTAAGTTTCTGTCTTAAAATGGGGTTTATTTACATCTATCAACATGGCTTTTTTTAACGAACTTTTCTATTTGTAGTTCTAAAGTTATATTGTTGAATTTCAAAAGTTCATTAAAGTTCCTTTTCTCAAATGATACATAACAATAAAATCTTTATTTTGTATTTTGAAGAAAAATAAATTGTAGACTAACAAAATACTTTGGATATTCAAAGTATAAAAACCATTTTACCTTTCTCCGATTAGTAATATCCACAAATGTTTTATACAAATAATTGGTCCTTAAAATTAAGGAAATTTATCATGCCGGATATATAATTTTTTTTTTTAGAGTGCTGAAAAGATTTCCCCCTTCCCCTACATAGATAAGATATACTCTCTGTCGAACAAGAACTTAAACTTATTACTCTTTAACGAATCATTACAGTTACTTTCTGTCTCTTCTGATTACTGTAAATACTGATTACTTAGATTAGGTGTTAATTAAATAATGAAAATAAGCAAATTCAATTTGACCTTCAATTTGTCTTATGACCACACATCTTGATAGTATATTGGAGAGAAAAAATAAATAAAAAAGTACTGTAAAATAAATTAAGAGAAAGTAGTTATTTCTTAAAGAATTGCTATTACAATATAAATTCCAAAGAAGTATATCCCCATGGCCCCGCCGGTGGCGTGGACCCTGTATTGCAAATTACTTATTGATGTATTGAATATTTAAAACCATCAGTAACAGTATAAATACTTGATAAATATGTCGACAAAAACAAAAGAATATTATAGTTATAATTGATTAAATGAGCATATATAAGACGAAACAAGTTTTGGAGTTTTTAGCAAGAAATTCAATTTTTTATTTAGTGCTTAAAATATACTTTTACATCCATTAAATAAGGGCTTTTTTTTAAAAAAAGTTCCTTTTATTGGTCGGATGCAGTTGAGCCGATTAAGTATGAGTAAACACCATATTATTACATTTACTCGATCTCACCTAGGAATCTTCTTTGAAGTCCATACACATGAAGTATATTTTCTATTCTAGGAACGACTGCACAATGACTTCAAGAGAATAATTCATCCAGGGCACGTTGTCAATTGAGCTACAACTTACTATAATTAAATTTGATTTTGATACCTTCCTGCACCTAGTTTCTCTCTTCAAAAATAATAATAAAGGCTTTGTAAAATAAAAAACACCACTCAAATTTCGTTTAAGGTCATATTATCTGTACTTTTAATAATACAAGTACAAAGTGCAGAGATTATTGTCTGTGTATCTTACATAGATGTAGTTTTTTTGCAAAAGATACATTGTAATTATTACACATCAGTGACATGTTAGTCAGTTTAAGGAAGACAACTCCTTAAACGGAGGATCATCGTGAGAGATGCAAAAGTGATAATAATATTGTAGCTCTCGGTATTATCCCTAATTATAAAGTAGATAACAGATAGTATGCATATTCAAAATGATATGCTTTGAATTTGGTTGTAACCATTGCAAAAAAAGCAAAAAAAAACCTTGAATCAAATTCAAATAAATAACCATTTAAGCCATCAACAATTCTTTTAACAGAGTAATTGCTATATAGTTTTATTCATAAAGACCAAAAAAAAAAATGGTGCAGAGCCTGATGAGATACTGTTATGAAGCTTCAGAAATCACAAAATACCTGAAAAAAATCCAATCCACATTCTTTTCTATCAATGTCTTTGAAGATTGAATTCATTCATTTTTTCAGTCTGTAAAATTAATCTTGAGCCTGCAAGATGGTTGTTTGAAAGAGATGATTTATAGTCGCAATTTATGGGTACTGATATAATTACATATTACCTTCAAGGGCTAGGTTTGGTACGAACCGCGGTACAACCTTCACGGTATTTTGTAAAATGTTCTTTTTTTAATAGAATTCATGAAGTTTTTCAAGTTTTTTTACGATGTTTCATTCTTTAATAATTTTTTTGTCCCCACCACCTAGCTGCAAGATACTAAAAGACTGATAGGACCAGTCCTAAGACTCAACTGAACCGAATTGATAAGGACTGACACAAAACTACTCAGAGTAATAAGTACTCACTAAAAAACATGTAGTTCTAACTATTTAAATATGAAACATATCATATACTGCTTCAGTAACACAGTATATTTGAAATATGAAACTTTTGTGGTAATATGGAACAGTTTAAGTTCGTTTACCTTATCATTGGTGTAGTAATAAGAAATCCATAATTTTTCCAATAGATGCCTTTGTTAATGTGCATCTCCCGTTGTAGAAGTGAGATTGGTTTACACTAGATAGCATAAGAAAGATAAGATTTTGTACCCCAAAAACTTAGCCTGACTAGATGTAAACCAATCTCATAAGATATATTGCCGCATACCATCTTAATAAAGCGTTTCTTTACATTTTCAAGAGCTCTGATTTCCTTTCTATACATTGGATTCCACAACTGAGAAGCGTAGTTTAAAATAGACATACCATATGCTTCATAAGGTTTCTTCATCAGCTTCATATTTTTAGTTTTAAAACTTCTTTTAATTAACCCAAGCGCTCTGTTTGCTTTATTAACAATATTGTAAATCTGAGTGCTGAATTTCATATTAGAATATGTCAGCACTCCAAGATCCTTAAAGACACAAACATTCTTCATCTCTCCAAGATCAATAGCACTGCCCCGAAAAATCATACAGGAGCTCTTCTCAAGATTTACATGAATTCCCAACGGTCGCTCCACCTCAGAAATTCTCTGAGGTCGTGTTTGGTTTCCTCTTCTGAGGGGCAAACAAGCTTTGTGTCGTCAACATAAATATATATATTGAATCTGAAGTTGTCTCACAGGTCATACATATAGAGAAAGAAGAGGGTATGTCCAAGGTACCTTGAGGTACAGAGGATGGGCCAACTATTGAAGCTGATCCAATGGCGTTTATCAAAACTCACTGTTCTGGATTTCTGAGCCATGATGAAATCCATTCAAATAGTTCACCCCCAATCCCAATGCAATATAGTTTGTGTTCGAGCCCACCATGCAGCACCTTGTCGAACGCCTTGCTGAAGTCAAAGTATAAGACATATGTATCCAATGAGGAGTCCCTACTTCGAGCGACATCATTCCAGAATGATAACAGGTTTGTCACACAAGATTTTCCACTTAGGAATCCGTGTTGTCTGGGAGATATCAAATTGTGTTTGTCAAGAAAGTTTCTCACTTCAAAATTGATTAGCTTCTCTGGTAGTCGAGAGATCTGGCTTGTGATGGAAATTGGTCGGTAATTACAAACATCCTTATGGCTTCCATTTTTGTGTATTGGGATAATATTGGCGCATTTCCAGTCAAACAGAACCATTCCCTCCTGCATCAACTTGTTGAATATCATTGTAAGAGGGAAGTAAATAACGTTACTAAGTTTCTTCAAGAAGAAAGCACAAACACCATCAGGAACCAACGAGAAAGAACTATTAATAGTCGAGGACGGTTATCCGGGAGTTGTTGATCAATTTAGGGAGTCTCAGAATCTGTTTTGTAAACTGAGTTAAAGAAGTCGTTAAAAAGACTTACTATAGTCATCGGTCATTCGAGTGCCGTATGTATGTTGAGATTTGGTCCAAGACCGATTTATTTCGGTTCAGTTATAAGTCAATGTTTCTAGATTAATTTTCTGTCTAAACTCTGGACCGAAATTCAAATTGAAGTGACCTTTTTAAGAAATAAAAAATTCCTGGGAAATATTTTTTCCTGCCGTGTAAAGCATCAATAATCAGTTTAAAGAGGTGGGAGTAGATATAACGAAAGTATTATGAGGAAAAGGAAAGACAGGATATTACGGAAGATATTATTTGGATGAGAATAACGCTGAAATGGCGGACTGAACAAAAAACGAACTCTAAATTTAACAAATGATCCTCAAAAATAATCTCAATTGATTATTTTACAAGTTATAAAATTTGAACTTCAACTCTAACTAACACGAAAACAAGGAATAATACCCTCCAATTTTTTGATATGCTATAGTTAACAGTATGAACATTCATTTTCATACAAGGTCAGGTCAAGGGCACGAGGTCTTCAAGGTCAAATTATAGTTTCAAAGGTTATTACCCCTTTTTATATTCCAAGTATATATAAAGAAAATAATACCAGACTTGGTTTTCTAGGCTTATTATCTTTTCAATGATAGCTCAAACGTCGATATTGGTCCAGTGGTTGCGGAGATATGGGATTTTAAAATTTGGGGACCCTGTCAAATTTTTCGAAAATTTCAAAAATTCTCCTACACTATTTATCCAAATGCGATAAAATTTTACAAGAGTTAGTGTCTATTCACAGGCATAAATTGTGCCAAGTTTCATAAAAATCAGAGAGGGTAGGGTTACAACCCTTGGGTGAGTTGAGGTGGAACGACACAGATCTACATCGATATTTTGGTCTAACCAGAGGACCAAAACTCAAATCAAAATTTCCTCTCCTAAAAAATTATTTTTTTTCTCTCAAATTTATTTTCTTTAAAAAAAAAGATGTAAGAACGAAGTTTTTCCTATTCCCAGGATTCTGTTCACACCTTTGGAAAATTCCCATGATTTTTTTTCTCTGGGAAATCCTAAAATTAATTATTCTTGTGATGCGCCAATTAATACTTATCCCATGAATCAGGTTGCATAATTTTAAATGAGACACCCCACAGCTCTACCAAAACTTAGCTCGATTTTCAATTAATATATAAGTATTTTTGTAGCAAGTCGGATCCGATCACTGAATTCAAAAAAGTGGTACCCAGAGACTCTAAAATAACAACCTGCATACTATAATTGATAATGATTAAAATGATAACATATATGGTTATGACTGAGTAAAAAATTTGTTCTCTCCTTGTAGAATATATAAACCAAATATTTAAATTTCGCAGTATTTATTAACTACTCATGAGAACCTGATATTTACGGGATCCCAGAATTAAAAATATATTTCTCGGCAAAATAAAAACAGTAATAAAATATATCGAAAATGATTCTTTTTTTTTTTTTTTTTTTTCACCGAATTTTAATAGAAGATCGATCCAGACCAAAATTGGACCTGAAATTGCTAAAATTATAACTATCTCAAATCCGTAAAGAATTTTCAGATCCAAAAAAAAACAAAAAACTACAAGTTACTCATGTTATGTAAATCTTAATGTCTCTGTCCAATTCTGTGTATGACCAGCCACTAAATACAACTGAATAATATTAATTCATAAGAAAAAAAACACCTCAATGACGTCATTAGAGATCAAGTTTTTTTTTTTTTTTTTTTGAAGGACTAAAAAGTGAGAATGAACTAGACGGGAATCATCTGAACCCGGACCGACACAACACTACTTATATCTATATATAGAAATACAATAATTTTTTTAGAGCATGAGCCTCAGTGTGGTTTGAAGGTGTCAATGGCAATCATAAAACATGATACATAATTTAGATAAATTTCTTTATAGTTATTTACGATCATCTTTATGGCTTCATTTCTATTAACAGTTATACCTTACGATGCGAAACTCCTCACTTAACAAACGAGTTTTTGAACTATAAGCACGATACTGAACAACATTTTACATTGACATACATGGCGGAGGACAGTCGCGCCAGAACTATTGAATATTTATATCTAATACATTGATAAAATTCTGAAAATTATATATGTACTCGTAACCGAGGAACAGCAATATAAGCAAATTCTCATTGCGTCGTTACTCTTTACTCTGATGACATTGACTATTCACAGGACTAAGTAATGAACTAACATGACTAGTGGCCTATACTCTGCCCAATATAATCATTTAGACTTTAGAGATATTCGAGAATTGTGATTGTATAGAACTTGTAAACATGTTTGACATAAAACTTATAAATGAATTAAGTTTCAAGTTTCATAAATTAATATTACTTAATACCAATAATTTATATAATATTTATGTGGATAAAACTTATTTATAAAAGTCTCACTTATATAATTATAATTATTTGTGTAGCCAGACTCAGAGTTGGAACAAATTTTCCAACTCCTAAGCCCTGGTTCCGGGTCAATTATTTAAAATATACGAAGAAATGCTTCCCCTCTCACCCCAATACCAGCATCTATGCTCTGGTCATTGATCTCTGAAACTAATTGATCACTGATTTATCAAAACACCAAAACTACGAATTTATAGACGCATTTTACAAATATTTGCATTTGTAAATTTCTAAAAGTCGAACCCTATTTTTAACTAAGATTCGATGTATCACTAGTATGTTTGTATATTTTATTAAAATAGGCAGTAGATAAGTCATCCTTACCATTCGAATACACTTATATTTTGCCCTCTAATCAATATTATTATTATTTAAATAGGTATGAGATATGGAGAGTGCCAATTTAGTTAACAATAAGCTTCTAGATTTTATGTACAGGGTGATACTCTGAAAAATTACAATGTGTATTTTTCTATATTTTGAAGCCATTTATAATAATCACACTTTATTCAAAATAATGTTATTTGAATGGTGAAGCTTTAGGTTTTTGAAGAAGGGGAAGTTTGCTTTATTTGAGCTCGAGATGAAGGAACATGAACGACATTAGTAAAGAATAATTGATTTACCCCACACCCCTTTATTCACAAAACAAAAGTAAATTAGGGATGTGTATAGTTGTGTCCGATACAATCCCTAGAAATTATTGAGTCAGACATTCTTTAATAATGTCTAATGTCTGCATCAGAACCAATTCAATTTTCTCCAATGAAAAAGGACGTTTTTATGTATAATCTAAAGGGATTTTTCAAATACTATCATCATTTTTTTGGACATACTGTATACCTTATAAATAATTTTTTTTCAATATTTTGATTACATCATCAAATTATATTTACCATTTTTTAAATGAATAGGGGAAAAAAATTTCAAACCTCAATCTATATGTATGTTTATACACAAATATACTATTTTTAGTCTTTGTTTTTTGAGGATTCATTTTATAACTGCTGGACAGTATTATATTAATCTATCTAAACAAATAAGTATATAAAAGAGAAACGGATGTTGTCATATACGACAACAACATCTAGATTTAGTTACCTTAGCAATACCTGATTGGATGACATATGTGAGACGCTTCTTAGAAACGTGTTTCACACCATACAGCCATAAAAAGGACCACCGCCCCCTTTTCATGATAGTGATAAGGCCATTAATTTAAATGAGAGAGAGAGACTCAACCATAAATAGGGATGCGCAAAACATATATAAAAATTACAGTTTTGAGATTAGAAAAAGAAAAATGGTCGCTGCTTTCGTTCCTTATTGTTCACTCTTTAATAAATTGTCATGGAGTGAGTATTTTTTTCTTCCCTCTCTCTGAATGATGAATTCCTACTTATGTTTGTTGTAAATTATTTTCAAAATGCAAAATATATAGGTATATACGTTTAAATATAATTTTAGGATCTTTCCTTTATATAATACTATTACATTTAAGATTATAGAATAAATGTAATACATTTTTTCGTTTCAAAATCAAATAAAAGACAGCTGATGTTCACAAAAGTCTCAATTCAGCAGTCCCATAAGTCTTTCCCCCGCATTTTTGTCACACTTTATGAAAAGATCATTCATTATCCATCGATGGACTCTGAGAATTAGATATATCTACTCTAGATTCATAGAAATATAAATTTATGCCATTACGCTCTTCCAATTGGCCTGTGACTTCCACCGCGTTTTTTAATAGTGATGTCAAAGAGTATAATCAAATATAAGTATGTTACCAAGAGGAGCTATATATCACCTTCCTTGACTGTTATTATTAGAGTACCGTTTTGTACTCAATGACATCAAAATCTGTCTGTCTTTCCAAGTAGGCAGTACGGTACATCAAATACAAAATTCAAGCAAGCCTGATTACATGATGGTCTAACCCTGTATTTCTATCAACCTTGACATCCAACATTTTGAAATTAAAGGGAGGGGAATTCAAACTTGAATGTTGTTATTTACATATTTTGTATCTCGCAACCTTTTTTTTAAAGAAAAAAAAGTATTCCTGACTATGGAATTATTTTATTCAAAAATAATTTAGAAAGGTTTACAATTACCTTAAAAAAGCTAAAATAAAGTAAATCCATCAACCTTTAGAAGACTGAAAAGGGAGAAATAAGTAGAAAAGCCTCACATGACTACCAGAACTGGATTTAGCGGAAGGTATCAGAGTATTTCTGCCAGCCCGCACTGGATTATATATATATATAAATAGCAACCCTGCAAGGAGTATTTTTCTAAATTAAAGAATTAATATTTCAATAACTTTCTTTTAAAAAATGTCAAAGGATTCTGCTCATAGATCATTTCCCAGCAAATGAAAACTCCTAGTTGGAACTACAAAAAATAATGTGCTTGTCTAATGTCATATTTTTTAAAACTCTAATTTTAACGAATAATATAATATTTATAACTTTGTTACAAACATTCATCAAAAATGAATTAACAAATTTTTAATTAATTAGAATGACAAATAAATTCAATGACTTTATCCAAAGCTGTTATCATAACTCTTGAATAGATAACATCTAATTATAAAGTAATCACAAGAGCGAGTATTCACGAATGATGATGATTTGTTGGGGAGTTATAAGTGTAAGTCCTTGTGGTCGGACTCAAAGTAGAATTAAGGATTACAATTAAAATAATACTTTAGTAAGTCCTTGTTTCATACTTTGACCCATTAGCCTTAATTTTAAATATTACTTCATCTGGCCACTCCATTCTTGTTACTAAATCATTATGTTTTATACAATTATTCGTATCATCATACATTATCAAACTATGATAAAAATATTTATTGTATATTGTTGTTAACTGTCGATGTTTATTATTCTTTTCCCATAATAAGTGATCTGAACGTTGATTCGTTGAATTATTATTACTCCTTGTTTAGGTTCTGTGATCACTTCTTAACAGTTATTGAATAATAATAATTCCAAAATTAGGAAGAATTGGCTGTTCCTTTGGACCTATTTTATCTTTCTTTTTGTATGAGAGATTGCGTGATACAATAAAGGTAACGACGTAATGAGCCTTGTTTTTAGCTCTATTCAATGTGTTCCCGTATTTTTTTTGTACGATTTTTCTATTACATTAATAAAAGAAACGGAATAAGGACTCCGTCCGATCCTTACAGAAAGAGTAAAGCATCATACCTCCTTTTGATTTATATGTCACATGGAAATGATTATATCATTTGTGACCAAATTTAAAGAAGACAGGCATATGAATGATTTTTTTGCCCTATGGAGACAATTCCCGAATGGTTTATTAGCTCTTCTTTACTTGAGAAGAAATTATTAAAATGTAGCTCCTTATTTGAACCAAGCAAAATATAAAAGAGACGAAATGTGACGAAACAAAACGAAATTAAATCTATGTCTGAGTCAAACCAGCTCCGGAACAAAAAGCGTGTCAACTACTTTTCCTAGTCCCCCCCTATCTAAAGAGTGAAAAATAAGTTCTTTTAAATAAAAATTTTAATCAGTAAAATCTTTGTTTCTTTGTCATTTAAAGAGAATTAAAAAGATAAGAGGAAGGATACTTAATTTGATGTATCCATCTACCTAGGCACATCATTTTAAAACAATGAATGCAGGCAGGAGAAGCCATGCTATAAGTAACTCACTTCAAGATGTTCTTAAAAACCTTTCTCAACTCACATACAATAATGACAATGATGGATATGGAGTCCTAATAAAAAAATATAAAAATAGCAAACCAATTTCTCAAGACACAAAGAAAAAGTGTTGGTGATAAAGATCTTTAGAGGATCATGATGGGGTGTCGGATGGGATACTCTCAAGTTTCTTTATTTAGTGTTGTTTTGGCTTGGTTTGACGTAACTTGAGTCTATGATTTTTGAATTCACTCACATGATTGTGAGTCGATTTTATATTTTATTGTTGGGTCGGCGGCAATGTTTTATCACTTAACCTCATCAAATGATGTTTTTTAAGTTTCATACCATTATTGTCCATGGCAATGTTCCAAACAATCACAATTTCTAATGATGATTTTATAATATCTGAGAAGGGAGATAGGTATATCAAGGGTTTGTAACGATTTATACGATCTCAGGGTTCCTAATTGCACTAATAAAATAGCAAATGACTTGGTAAACAGATTGACTGCCGCAAGGAATTTCAGAATAGAAGATGAGTATTATTTATCGGGCCCTACCACAACTTGTCTACAGATACAGTACTCTAGTATCACAGCAAAACTCAATGGGATTTTACACGATAATTATGACTGATAACATTCTGATATGTGAAAAATCCAAGCTCAAAGCAAAGTTGATATCACAAGAAACTGATCCCACAAAGTCATTAAAATTCTTAAAACAAAAATTTCCTCTTTCTGTTTAAAATTTGATATCCTTTTTAGAGGATAGTGGGCGTCTTAGTGTTTATCTTTGTACATCAAACAGTTCATACTCACAACATGTGTAGAAGCCCATACACTGAAGCTATAGTAGGGAAGACTTGGAGCTGAAATTCCAATACCCTTGCCGATTCCAGCAGCTCTGGCACATTTGATATATGTCACATGATATTACAAGTAGTGTTGTGGGGCTCTAATTTCCCTGGCCCCAGTACAGCTCAAGACCAATCCCAAAGACTGATCCTTAAATACAACTGAATAACATTAATCCATAAGGGAAAACCATTCAATGACGTCATGAGAGATCGAGTTTTCCTTCTATATAAGGACTACTATGTATGACTAAAGTAGATCAGATTGTACTGGACCTCAGTGCTCGGTCCTAAAAAAGGACCAACACAACAATACTTAGAGGGTATTAAAAGGGTAATAAACATTCGTTGCTACTTGGGGTTTCTTTTCTTTTCTAACTAACCGACTCGACTCAAGTCGACACAACACTACGTTATTGTCATTCAGATGATTTTTCTCTCCATAGATTTTATTTACGTGCAAAATATGTCATACTTTTTTTATCCGAGTTTTTTAGTAGTTCAAACCACATTGTCTTACCTTAAAAGGGAGGATAAGTAAATATGTTTGTAACTAAGAAATTATTTGACTCTACCTAGAAGAGGTACAGGAACATTACGAGCAAAAAAGGACGACAACTACCTTACAAAAACAATGGACACATCAGGTTAGTATATGATTAATGGTGTTTGAAAAAGTGAGGGGGAAAAATAATCATCCCAAATATCCAACTATATATAGGTAAGTTAGACTTGGAAATTATATTTGAAGCTTTTGTACATAGAATCAACTTTTTTGAGGGGAAATCCAATTAAAATATTTGGAATTTTCAACGACCACCAAGTATACCAGGTTAGGCAACAGAACTGCCTTTTCCAAAAGGCAGTATAACAATTTTAATAAGTCAGAAAAGTTTTATTTTTTGTTTCTTAATGATAGTACACTTTTTTATAGTTATTCTTTGTTTAATCAAATAATTATTAACTATTACACTGGTGCCATATTTTCTTTTTTTTTTCTTTTAAAGAACCAGCTATATAAGTAAATACTATCTATCAATAGATATATCATCAGCATATTTATGACGCTTGTAATAAAATGAAACAGAAAGATTTATAATACCTATAAAAATCAAAACACCAACGGAAGCGATGGTGAATCATCAGTGACAATTATTTACATAATAGATTTTTTACGGGTGAGTATCCTTCTACAACTAGAATATTATTTAAAAACTAAAATAAATTTTTTCAATTGTAATTAAAACTAACATAGGTCATAATAGGGAGATCATTTCGACATCGTATATTTATCTACATCAAGTCGAAATCAAATCATCAGAGGCGTTCTCTTGAAGCTCCCTCATTGCCTCTATTACAAATCCTTTGTTCATATTCCTTCTTTTTACTGCAAAAAACCATCATATGGAATTTAACCGTGCATTTATAGGTTGATGCATACCTCTTACTATTTACTATTATCCAATACTTTTTCTGAGATTCTGACTGTTTTTTTTTGTTTTTTCTTCATATAAATGCATCAATGCTCTTCTTAAATGAAACAAAGTGTGTTTTATTGAGTTGTCATTCTCCTAGAATGTGCAAGGTAGTAGTACACTTTTAAAGATAAAGTTTTAAAAATCATATGAGATAGGTGGTGGTCTACCCAATTATCAATACTCTGAATAAACGGAAAAAGTTCTGTGACTTAAAACTAATTTATTTGTTTCTCTTTAAATAACTTTTCGGTGAGACGTTTCAGAAGAAAGACTTGTATTAGCAAAAAGATGCACTGGTGGATGATTAATTTATTCGGGAATTAGTAATTGGGAGTGAAACAAAGATCTTAAAAATGTTCGTTTTTCTGCTAAAATTCCTCAATTTAAAAAAAAAATACACTTATTTATAATTCTTGCTTATCATTGGATCTGATAAACGCAATTTCAGTTCTGTAATATCGAAATCGTTTTATGTATATTAGAAATTGAAGCAATTAGTTGATTTTGATTAATAGCAACAATAAAAACTCAGGAACTAAATTGCAATTAATTTAATTTGATAAGATATTCTGTCAAATCATTATTTGCCAATATTTATATTTTGAGAGCAAACGCACGTTCTTCACTACTCTAGTGCATAATAGCGACTTTAGCATCTTGCCTCTAGAATGAAATGACACCTATTCCACAACTACTTTTACAGCCTGATTGCCGCGCATTATAATAAAGGAAGTAACGTTGCCGCACTTAGTATATTTACAAGAGTGATTAATGATATTGCAAAAATTTATTATGTACACATATTACATCAATCGAAAATCATATAAGTTTGTCATCCAAAACAGAAAACATATAAAGTCCAAATAATAATTACAAAAATACAAATATGTCAATTTAAGAATTTGAAATATTATAAGTTTAATTACAATAATGAAGAAGAAAATGAAAAAGAAACTGACAAGAAGTGAAATTTTCGAGTGAGTTCGGACAAGTAAACATTAGTAAACGCTCTATGTTAGTATATTCCATAGATAACTAAAGATTGCTTAAAGGCGCTGTCGTTGCAGCATTTCATATTAGCCATTGTCGGGGGCAGGAAATCAATCTAATTTTTAGTATAAGGAAAGAAATCATTAAGTGATCAAACACAGTACTTTATCCTTTTATAATAATACAATAACTTTACGTATGACGTACATGTTATGAGTTATGACGTATTATAATTTTAAATGAAAAGGTCGTGGCGGCAATTATCCAAAAATGTTTACTATTATTATCTATTCACTTATTTAATTTTGTACTGCCCAGATATTATAAAATAAGTCCTTCATCCATCCGTGATTGAATTAAATAATTCAAATTAGTGTCCAAGAAGGTTCATAGTTGTGCTGCGTTTGGTTTTTTCCAAAAAAAGGCTGATATTTTTCAAGGTAAAATATCTAATAAGAATAAAATTCACTTTTGTTTTTTTCTAAACATAAATTACTTAATCAAAATATTTCATCTATCATTTGACAAAATTGTATAAATTTAGCATTAATCATTAATGTGATATTTAATCCTTCATTTTTATGGACATTATAATAGCATCTTTTTTCAGTAAAATTTTGTCTAGGACTGGGTAAAAATATTTGTGTTGATCTTAAATTGTACTTTATGTATGTGCTACAACTTTTATTAATTACTTTTTTTTTAATTTCTCTTTTTTTTCTGAGTATTTTTTTGGAATACAAAAAGAAAGAACATTGAGTATGTATTATTCAATTCTCGAATTACCGTGTTCATTCTCGAAACGGTACTTTAGTGCTTGTTTGAAGTGTAAATTAGTCAACCAAAATGTTTCATCTATTTTCGGACAAAATTGTATAGGTATGGCATTAACCATCTATACGATATTTAAACAATATAGTTATTACTGATAATTAATAAGCAATAAGTATTAATAGCTAACAAGATTCAATTCATAACAACACTTTGCTCCCGACAACAGCTAACTCATGATCCACTACTGCAGCTCCGTCAACAAAAACTATGTCAGTCAATTTATTTTGTCTATGGCATATTCATATTGTGCATTGTGCGTTACAAAACGTAATCATCAAGCCAAGAAGAGAGTTTCTGGTTCTTGTGCTTCACAGCGCGCGTACATTATACTTTGCACCTTTGAGATAAGTCACTCAATTTTCCACCTATCCCTATGCCGTGAGGACGTTACAATGAGCCAATCCGAGTGACTGACTCTTACATGAAAGTTTCTGCAGACATCTTCCTCCGCCATTCTAAGGATCGGGGTAATTTTGATACATTGGTAGAATAAATGAAAAAAAGTCTCCAATTCTTTTAGGCAAACAAAACAAAGTTTCTCCTTGGGATCATCTCGGGATTTATTTGTAAAAATACCTTGTAAATTACCTTAATTACAAGCATAAAGTAATCACGTACTGCTGATTACTTTATACTACTTGTTCTTTCTTTAAGAATAAAAGGATAATGATAACAGCTCTGGTAAATAAAGATAGTTTTTTAAGTAGGATTTACAAAAAGAGGGCAACTTTAAAATTTTATATATTTTTAAGCCCAACTGTGTGTAGCTAAAGTTAAGACAGAGAGCACTTTAGAGCCTAAAAGTACTCCTTGGCTCACCATGTCAAAGCAAAAGAGGAGTAATATATTTAGAGTTGTCAATGCTAAGCATTTTTTTAGTGTACGATATTTTATTGTAGGTGACCTGAGCAGTGTTTTATTTTTCAATGCTGTTGTTTACATTTCTTTACTCTGGAGAAGATTTAAGTATTGCCAAACTACATGTGAGTGTGCAATTGGAATACGGAGAGTAAGACTGAAGATTTGTATGGGAATTATATTTTATATTATTAAAGCAAAGTGTGTCTGTTCGCAAACGCCCCAAAATCTGAGCAATGTTAGGTACTATCTCTAGTATTAATATATAAAAATAAATTTGCACAGATAAATGTAATACATCTAAACGTTCGGAAGCCAAGTAAAAAAAAACAACTCCTGTGACTGCATTTCTTAACCTATTTTATTAAAATTTTAACAAAAATCAACATTACAAAATAAATTAAACATTCAGTCAATAAAATCGCCTGTAGCTTAGACTACACGTTCATAACGTCACTTCCTTGACTGTCCCAATGCTTTCCGTATCCCATCTACCAAGGATTTTGTGGTGTTGTGGGGACCGTCATTGAAAAACTCGTTCAACATTTCTCCAGGCAAAATACTCTAAAGTGTTCAGTTCTGGCGAGTTAGGAGGTCAAGAACTCGATAGGACATACATCACATTCTCAGAATCAAGAAAATTGTGCTTTTCCAGATATGACAGGGTCTCCATCGTGCTGCAAGATCGAATGTATGTTTTTCATTATGCTGGAGTGCACTTTGGTGCACATTACACTGATTTGTATCTGGAGGGTATGTGGCTTCCATTCATGGCATCATAATTTTTCTAAGAAGGTCCAAGTACACTAAGGAGGTCAAATTAAGACCTTTGTCAAAAATGTAAGCCTCTATGACATTTCTACCAATAGACCTCCTTTGATATTGATCAGCCTCTGAGATACCAGGATTTGCTTCAATGGACCGCTTGAGCCCCGCACGAAATTGGCTAGTTCGCTTTTTGGATATGTGTGAAACATAAGAGTAATGGAAAATCCCCTTACCCGCCTTCAGTCGCTTGCAGGTGTCATAGACGTTACTTTTGTGACATTTTGTTGCTTCATGGTAAAAATGAACAGATTTAGTAAAAAAATAGAATTTATTGTCTATGCACAATACTTTCAGGTGAATCTAGAGCTAAGCAAGATAAATAAACAAATAAAACAATTAGAAATATACCTGGATACTTCTGCTAATCTATGTAAATGTATTATACTTCCTATCATAAAATTTTCATTGATTTTTTTTACTCTTATTTTTGTATTTATTTATATAAAAGTATAATGTAAAAATATTTGGGTGGTCTTGGACCTTTAAAGGTCTAATTATATAATTAAATCAACCCAACAAACACACTTAGTTTGGTTCTCCCTAAATGATGTTTTTATCAACTAGGTACATATTTAAAATATTTCAACTATGAACACTGTGAAATGATCAAGTTATTCCAGAGAAGTACTTTTTAAGGAAGTTACTTTGGGGACATGTAACTTTAATATTAATAATTATTCACTTGGCGGTCTTCCTTTTTAATATTTATATATATATACCTAATAGTACCTACCTATGTGTGCTGCTTATATATTTATGAACATACTTGGATTCCATTAAGAGCCATTAAAATCTTTAAAGAAAAGAAATAATAAATTCGTAATTGATATTTATTGCAATCTCTTTTTTAGATTCATTATTACTGCTTCTTCTATGTACTATCGACGAGACATCATAGCATTATATTTCTCTTTTTAGGGAATATTTACAGGGTGGGGATTTATAACTCAAAAAAGCTTAGGTCTCGATATCTTGGTAACCCTAGGATCTATGTTTATGAAAGTAAACTCATCGGAAAGGAACGGTATAGCTCAACGGATAACACGCTCCTGAGAAAATAATATCTTGAACTCAATTGCTCCTAGGGAAGGACATATACTTTATGTATATGTCCTTCAAAGAAGATTACTACGTCAGATAGAATAAATATAATACAATAGTCCTTACTTATAATTAATCAATTAAAGGAACGTATCGCCTTGAGGTCTTAATTGTGTCCTCTGCTCTACCGCTCTTCGAATTTTAGTAAAAATTTACTTGTAGCATGAATTAGTGTTTTGTGTCCCAAATAAAATGATGCAGGTTCTGATAAAACTGAGATGTGATCTTCTATAACTTCTTTGCGATGGTAACGGTACCCTATTTTCTTATTTATCTGAGTTTTGTCTTTTCGTCCCTCTAGTCGTGTTATAAGTTGCCCCATTTGTACTTCAATCACAAATTTATTTGAAAGAAAAAGTTGAAGTTAAGATGTCATAATTTCCGTTGGATGTGAATGAACTGCAACTCACACAGATGTTATCCCTTCGTCATTTATTTTTGAGTTTAGATGGTGGCACTTTGGATCCTTAAGAATATGTGCAGCCAATTGGAAAACGATTGGCTTGCTGTGAAAATGAAACTGTCTTCCTGTTTTCGGCAAAGACTGGTAATTTGCCTAACTTGCCGAAGAATGTGGTCGATCAACTAAGTACAGATCAAAAATATCTGTATTTCAACTGGTTCTTGAGCTGGTAAACTGTAAACCTGGAAAATTGGGACACTTAAAATGGCTTATTACTGCTAATCGTTTACTCAGATTTTATGCAAGTACTCATAATCCATCAAAAAACTGGCAAGTGTTTGTCAACTTTGTACTTAAAGTCTACGCTCCAGTAAGGTTCCTAGTCAAACAAAAAACGTATTTTAATGATGGACCTATGCATTTTTTTTTAAACTGATTGTTTTACCAGAAAATCTTAGATCTGTCGTGGACCCTGTTATTGGAAGAAATTCTTTTTTTGCACACACATAAAACCTACTCGTCAGTTTGTTGTTTGATGAGCTGGACAACATTCTGGAGTTGGCATTGCGAATAATAATAAAGCTAAGGGAACTGAAATTGCCCCTAAAAGTATTATATTTCAAACAACAAAAGGAAACTTTTATGCAAGAGACTACAGCGAGATGATTGTGTGGCTACAAATCTCGAGTTACAGCACCATGAATTTTTCAAAATATTTCTAATGACGATCTTCAAATCAAGGCTAAAAATAATAAATTAGAAATTGTTGATTTTCATTGTCACACGCAATTAGTAGAAAGATGTGTTACCAGTTTAACAGATCTTTCTACTAGAGGAATTGCCAAATTTTTGACACAAAAATAAGTTTAAACTCTGAGTTTTGTAGTCGATTATAATCTCTAATTTACTTATATTATTTTTATATATTTTTGATCACTAATTTTCATAATAAAATTCCTTTCAATATCCATTTTTGTATTATTTTAGACAATCAGTTTAATTATGGAATAAATATAAATTTTTACAAAAATTCAAAGACCAGTAGAGCCCTCTAAATGATACAAAATTTTAATATAATTTATTTTAATAATAAAAGTTCTGGACCGATTTTGATCAAACTTGGTACTAAGATTTTATATGGGCACAGTAAGAGGCCATTCCATTTTGAAAGGTCAAGGTCACACCAAAAAATGAACATAGGTGGAGATTTTGTGTTTGTCCGAGTGCCTATACTTGCTTTTACAATAAAATATTACCCAAACTTCATTTTTGTATTATTTTAGATATACAGTTTAAATCTGTGAAGACGTAAATTGTTACAAAACTGTCAAGAGTGGTAAAACCCTACATATGATGCACAATTTTTTTTTCTTGCTATTTTTACAATTTGTTTAAAATTACGCAAATTTTGATACCTCTTGTGTTTGCATAGCTCAAAAAATTTATATTAACGGGACACCCTAATGCACATGGTCAAGAGTGAAGATCTTCTTGTCTGAAAAAATATTCCCGAGTGAAGGAGATTTTAGATTCTTTTTCGGTGTGTTTCCTGCTCTTGTATTATTCCGATGGAAAATAATGTACAAGTTACGGCAACATAACTTCCTTTTGTATAATGCATGGCAATAAGGATCTAGATGTTGTAGCGTGGTTTCATTCTACTGGAGATATTATCGAAGTTTATTTGGAAATACAGTAGGTTGCTGTCATGAGTTGGAGTAGTGAGAAGCGTGCATTTGTAATTTAAAATAAACATTGTCCAAAAAAAGTTAAACACATCATTTTATGAATTTAAACTAATTGAAACTTTGCAGTTTAGTTTTTATTGGTTCGATTAATGAAAATCAGGAAATTTCCATTTTAATACCTATATAAAAATACAATTTCTTTAATTCATTTTCATAATTTGAAGTTTACAAATTACTTGAACGTGAATAACTCCACAGATTATGATACTACATAACTAATCATATCTGTTGTCATGCAAGGATTCTAAATAAGTTTGGGTTGTCTAAATTGGGTAATACGAATTGGATTTATTCTGTGAAAACAAACATTTGAAAAACTTTAGCTGAATCGTCAATTATTAATTACTGGAGCAACTATTTATGCACAACTTTAAAAAAATAGGTTATTAACATTTTGTATAACAAAATTACCCTTTTAAAATCTCTGAATGAAAAACTATTTAAAGAGAAACAAAAAAAATGACAAAATCACAGATGTTTGGTGCCTGCATAATTTGGGACGTCAAGTATCTGATATGATTCTTAAAACTGTTTAAATAAAGTTTTAAATATTTACTGATTATGAAACCAAGTGATTTACATATAAGACTTCTTTATTACTTTTTGGTAGTAGGAAATGATCTTGCTGCATAAATGAAAATAAAATCATTTCAGCTTGATATAGAGGTAAAGTTTACTCGTTACAACTGATATAAGCGTTTAAAAGTGTACTCTCTAATATTTTGTGAGAAAAGTTTATGCACCCTGTATAGCTGTAATGTCCATTATTATTTTTTTAAATGCAATGGCTAAGTGATTTCTTAAAGTAGCGTAATATTTCCGCATACATGGATTGTGTCATTAAAACCTTGTATATAAGTACGATATATTATTTATAAAATGGGGAATCAAGAGCTGTAACTATAGAATCACAATTCTGTTTTTATACCAAATTTATATTAATTTGGTATCAAGGTTGATATTCACATTGAACGATGGTTTCCTGCTTTTCTTTTCTTTTACCTGTTGTTAGTTCAAGGAAATTCTATAGGACTCCTTAGTTTTTTGTCTAATAGAGTTAGGTTCCAGTATTAGTCCAATTCAAAAAATACTCAACTTAATTACCAAAGTCCACATTTTTTTGAAAGTGACTCAAATTCACCAAAAATACATTAATTTTTTTTCCTAATTATTTTTCATTACAATGTACAACCAAACCACAGCTGAAAGAAAAGTATACAATTTTTGTTTTTGAGTGATATATAATACAAATGTATATCCTTCCAGACTTATTTTTTTTAGCAAATCACAATTACTAGGGATGTTGGAAGTAGTATTGTGTTGGTCAATTCCAATTTTAGGGTAGGTCCTTTCGGTATATGAATTTGTCCTATAAATATTAATTGTGTACCATTTTATCCCCGTTGTGTTTAATTGTGCAAACAAACGAAAGCTAAACTACAAAAAACAAGTTTTTTTTTACCACATGTCTCTAAGTGTAAAAATCTTGAAGCACAGCAAAAAACAAAGGATCACGTGTGCAATCTACTCTGCGCCTGTGTTTATACCAAGAAGGCTACAGAAACTTTTATCATTTCTACTGGAATGCTAACGAGATCAAGAATTGTATTGTTTGGAAAATTCGACTTGCTTAAAACTCTACGGAGTTATGATTGTGCTTTCGAAAGACAAATCGTAGGAGGACAAACGTCGAACGTGCATATAGAAAAACGGACAAAGGGTAGAAAGTACAATTGTTATACTAGCAAAGGGTTATAGAGAATAATGTTTGAAAAGAAGAGGGTAGGCCACTCACATGAAGTCCTTGAGGGTCCATGAAGGAGATCTTTCGCAATATACTGTCCAGAGAGATTAAATCAGTCTATGAGTTCTTTTGTATTCTTTTGGGCCCCTACAGCCCTGATGCCGACTCCCTTGACTACAGCTTTTTGGGAGCATGTCGAGGGGAGAACCCGCAGTGTTCATCATAGAAACACTAAGGCCCTCAAAACCACTGTCAGCCAACATTGGGACGCCATGACAGAAGACTACATCTGCAAGGGGTTCCAGGTCGTCCACCGCCGCCTGTAGATAGGATTCATTAATGATTAAGAGTGCTTCGACACACATCTATTTATAGTATTAATTTTGTTGCGATATAGCTAATTAATAAACTATATCTTGTTGAAGTTTAATATTCAACATCTTCAGATTTTAATGGCCACTTGGTATGAACAAACCCCAAAGATGACAGAATACTAATTTTATAGCTTGGAATACTAACAACTGATTTTAAGCCTTTTTTTTCAATCTTATTATTTTTTATGTGGGAAAGGTTGCGAGATACAATTAAGGTAACAACCTAAGGATAACAATTATTTTTGCTTTTATTGCTACACAAGTTTATAAATACATTCATTTCCTCAAATATAAATGTTAAAAGATATATTTTGAGGGAGAAAGAGATTTGTATAGTTATTCTTAAACTTTTGCATATTTCTAACTAACATATTATGATAAACATTAATTCATGCAGGAATTTGGTGGATTTATAAAATACGTTTGATATAAGGGCTCAAAAATGCTTACATAGATTAGGGTGTATCAAGCGGCCTTTTATCCTTGGATTTTATCAACAATTTTCGCAAATGTGACACTTGGTAATAGATACATCTTTGCAAAAAATCAACCAAAATCGGACATTGTCCTTGTGTGGCGATCGAGTGTATATATATTTACTCAGGCCATAACATAAAAATCCTTAACTTTTTAATTTTTTCCTAGTCCCTAATGAAGTTTGGAATCAAATTAAAGACATTGATTACTCAACTATAATCAATGTATGCAAGAATACTAAACGTGACTAGGTTAAAACAAAAAATAATAAAATTAAAGAATTTAGGTAAAGTTCGACACTGTAATTCCAAAACACACAAAGGCGATAAATATTTTAGGCGGCAAAATCTTTAAAAGATGGATTTACGAGAGGCGAAACTGTAGGAAGGAAATTTTTAGCGGCTTCAACGTTCGCTGCAAAATAATTCGTCACGGCTATGGGCCCCTTGTGAATATAGTGTTGTGTCGATCCTTATTTAGGACCATGCTGTCAGTCTTTAAAGACTGTAGAATGAATGCTTCGTGACGTCAGTACACTTTTCTATTTTCAATAGTTAAGTTATATAATAGAATAAATCATAAATGATTGTATTATATTGAATTGTAATGGAAACAAGGATACTTTTGGAAGATATATGCTCTAGTGGGTATCACAGGAGCCCAAAATTGAGTTATCACGCATTCTGACCCCTTGAAAGTTGCAAATGGTAAATAGAAATTCGTTTTACTAAAAATATAAATCTTGGAGACAAACATTTCCCCCTTTTTGTCCGTAAAAGTTTCTGTATGAAGTAAAAAAAAATTATGAAATAGAATTTTTTTTTCTTATTTATAAAAAAGCTTTATGCGCTTAAAAAAATGATATTGCACGATATGTAATTTTTAGCTAAAGTGATATCCCTTACTTCTACAGTGGGATAAGCGTTTTGCCCCCGCGCATTTAGTGCGAAAATAGACGGAAGAGATACAAATTAGTTATGAAAAGGAGAGAATTTCGTCAATAACTTATTTTTTTTATTCTATATATTTTAGTAAACACGAATTTCTATTTACCATTTGCAACTTTTGAGGGGTCAGAATGCGTGATAGCTCAATTTTGTGCTCCCGTGATACACCCCAATGTGCAGTGGTCTTAATACATGTCAGATATATATATTGACAGTCTTAAGGACCTCTTCTATGCTGTACTTTCTCATAATTACTACTACAGAAGAAATAATTATTAAAGGCACAGCTCCATACACCCGTGTTTACGGCCCTTGTATATATATATAGTGGACCCAAAAATTGTAGTAACATTGCTTATAATTTTCCCCGGTTAATTTTAATTATGAGGTTTCATTATTCAACCAAATGACTGCTGAAATAAAATGAAACAATTTTCTTTTTATACCATGTCTTTAAGTGTAATAATGTCGGAACAGCAACAACAAAAAAGACAACGTGTTTGCAATCTCTTCGGCGCCTGTGTTCGTGCAAAGAAGGCTTCAAAGACCATTGGCATCTCCATCCAGACGACCTATAACGTCAATAAGTCTAAAACAGTCACATACAGCCAAGAAAAATCAAAACAACTGTAGGAACAATATGACTAATTTTTGTCCATGTGGCCCTCCTCCAGTCTTCACATTATCACATTGGATTTTCCAGTTTAGGTTGTCTTAAAAAAGAATGTCTCTCTCACCTCTCATCCAAATTAAGATTCGCTCTGAGCTGTCATCAGGACATGGAGACGGCCTTCATTGTCAAGGGTTGATAATCTATTTGTAATCGTGTAAAGGCTGTTTTTGTTAGTAAAGGAGGATATTGAATAATTATAGTATTTAAACATATGATCAATTGGTTTTGAGCTGCCTTTTCTTGTTTCCATGAAAATCACACCTGCGTAATTTAGTCATGGTACTGCAAGTTTTGCGCCACCATTCTGTATAATCACTTGATGGTCCAGGGAAGGAACAAGGAAGACAATATTCCATAACGTGGTTGCCCTTTTTCTTCTTATTAGCTAGGGAGGAGACTCACTCCATCACTCCCCCCCCCAACTTGAGGAACATGTATTGGTTTCTAATGTATTCCCAATCAGAATTGAGAACTCCTAGGCCCTACCTTCCTTGCCATGAGTGTCCACTCTTTGCATAGACTCCTTAAGGCCGCCATTCATTAAATTGATTTTGTATTACCTAGTGTCATATTTGAGAGAATTGGTAAGAAAATCCATCAGAACTTTGCAAATCATAGGGAGTTTGATGCACCTTAACCTTCATAAATGGGTATAACACACACTTTTAAATCGATAAATTAACTCATAATTGATGCTGTTGTTCTTCATTATTATTATTTTGCAAAAAATGTATGTTAATAGTTACATGAATGAACTTAATAACATGTATCTGGGCATGTAGTATGTACTTGGATAAATGAAGGGGGAAAATCACTCTTAAGTGGTGCTCAAATAAAAGAAACGATAAAAAAGTTAATAATTATTATTATTATTTTTGGTGGTTTGTTATAGATATAAGTGCAAAATCCATAGTAAATTAATAATTGCTCTTCATAATACAGTAAACCTCAGTGAACGAACTGAATATTACACGTTTGTAAGTCAATTTTGTCAGCATGTCTCATGGGATGATAAATAATGTTTTATAGAGTTGTATCGTTCTTAATATGAGACTTAAAAACGGTTCCGTTCCTCTTATACAGGTGCTGTGTATTAAGAGCCCTTTGACCTCCCACTTTTTAAAATTTGCAATTACCATATAGCAGTGGAAAATGTTTTTGATTTCTTTAGACTTTTGTTTGTATATATTTTTTTAAATATCAATTTTTATATCACTAAAATTTATCCTGAGATACAAGATGTTTTGAAGCTACTTAAATTTATATAATTTTAACAAAAAATCAAAAGTTACAAATAAAGAGTTTACATGTATCTTTATAGAAAATAGCCATATTTTTTATATCTAATGATTATTATTTACATGTTACTCACAATAATCAAATCATTACCACAACTCATCTACTCATGAAAGAATTCAAACGAGGGAGAAAAAAAAAGAGCCTGGATATCCAGAGATGATCTCGAGCCATTTCAAAAAGAAAATGCCTATAAACATTATTAAGTATTGTTCCTTTATAATTCCAGACCCAGCCTTCTCATACATTATAATAGTTCGTTTGTTCCCATAGATATTTCATCCACAGCTGAAAACGTTAATTGCCCCCCTTTCCTTCCCTATATCAAAAGCTGACTTTTTGGCATGAACAACGGCCTCAACTCGACCTCAGAAAAAAAAGCAGGTCTTGATTACTGTCCCCCTTGACAGATTCCAGGATTCCTCCGGGATTATAGATATTAGCTCGTATTTTGTGTTGCAGGAGGATTTGTTCATTTGTCACACATCTGTGCCCCATGCATACATATATGTCCATGGAATTGGGGGTCAAGCACTGGCTACAACTAAATCGAAAAAAAATCTGAGAACCAGTTAAACGTTTTCTTTGCATTATGGCATTGTGATCATAATCACTTCTAGACTCTTGGTGTTCCTTCTTGACTCTCTAGATAAATGACCTGTCAAGGTTTAAGTAGTTTGCAATCTTAGAATTGCCTTGTACGGTGCAGATCACAACGGGACACTCTGTTTTTTCCACGGTTGTGGAGTTAAGACTTTCTTGATCAATGCAATTTTTTCTTAACTTCTACCAAGTACGTCTGGCTGGCTTCCAAAACAACAAACAACGTTCTACCTGCGCATGTGCACAGTTAGTTTGTTAAACAAAGACTGCAAGCTGTGTAAGACATCATTTTCACTACTATAATATATAAGTTTACAATAATTTAACTAATTTAGTAAAACATCAAGTATCTTTCTAGCACAGGAAAGGTTTGCTTGTTTGCCTAATTTACACCGAATGAAAGTATTTATTATTCATATACAAATAGCTGAAGATTGAATGGAAATCTATGATGATGTCCTTTTGACACCGATACGAAAGTTTCATATAATGTTTATTGAAAGTAGATAAATATACAAATACGTTCATAAACTAAGTTGTTCATGAGTCGAGGTTCTACAGAAATAATTATATCAAAAGAGAGTTCTCATCAGGGTGGAGATACTTTTTGTAATAGCAAAAAAAAAATAAACACCTTAAAAAAATATAATCAATATTGAAAAGTAAATGCAAGTTACTTCACTCCTAAGTTTGTAATTATAGGTTTGTACATTTAATTTAAACCATATCGAGACAACGGCTCGATAATGATTAAAATTTTCATGTTTTTTGGTGGATCAAAAGAAAATAAAAATAATTACAACGTTTCCTTCTTGTATAAATATGTTCCGTCTACAAATTAATATTAAACTGATAAAATGTCTGACCACTTAGATTCAAGGCAAAGTACCAAAATGCGCCATTAAGACTGTTTTTGTTTTTTACTTTTTGAGCATGGTTAAGAATAATAATCCTAAATATTCACTATTTGAGTTTTAATTAGATTATCCAGTTGAAAATATGCAGAGTGAAAGGCCCTTTGTTCAATCATCCCCAATTTTGGATGAAATATAGAATAGTCACCCTGTCTCTTTGAAGTGTGTGTGAATGGGAAGACTAATGGAGAGATCATTTGTGTTGTTTGTAAGGTATCCAGGGAAACGGCAATGCATTTCTTATTTGAATGTAGGGATATAGCAAATGTCTAGGATCACTTCAGCCCCCGTTCGTGAGTATCCTTTTTTTAGTTAATAAACTGGGGTAAAACTTGATCGCAAATATGAAACGAATGCTATTTTTAAAACTAATCTTAATGACTTTAGCTTGCGCAATCAAAAAGATATAATTAATTATTATTATAGTTCAAACATTAAAATTTTTTTTAATAAATGAAATTTTAGTTACATTCAACAAACTTAATGTCTCAAAATTGTACTTATTAATTTTTATAAGGTTAAGTGTTATATATAGAATAACAGCTGATATGATATTAGTTCCAACACGTATACCAAAATTGAAAAAAAGGAAATGGGTAGAAAAAGTAAAAGAAGTTGTTAAAAGTCAAAAAATGAATCCAATTGAACAAACTTTGATTAAAAGAGAAAAGAGTTGCCTTTTTTAAGAAAATGTTTCAGAGCATTCTTTTTTTTGATATGATGCTTATAAAAATTCTACAAAAGTAGGGAGAACCCCTATGGTTCCGGTAACAATGTTAACTATGCCAAACTTCCGATTATAATCCCTTCTGTCCAAACTAATCAAAGTATTGTCAAAATCGACAAATGAATAAAAAACAAACTCTTCCTGAATGACAAGTATGGTGGTAGAAACTAAAAAGGAAGGTGTGTAACTTTCAACTTTTTTATGGATATTTTATTTTTATTTTTGCAATTTCTTCAAGAAGCAATTTAATATTCTGTCCACATACTAAGCATTAAGGATTCATAATTACAAAGTGCGAACATTTAGGTATATAAATGCAAAAAAAAAAGAGAATCTGTCTGTATGTATGTTCATATTATTTAAATATTCTTGATGATTTTCTTTCAAAAATCCTTTCAATGTGGTGATGATAATGATAAACTAGTTTTGGGTCGACTTGAGCTGATAAATGCCCTGGCCAGACTGCAACGTTTTCAGAGCAATGCTGTAAGGGAGAATTACGTGTCCAGAATGAGGACTTAAAACTTGCAGTAGAATTTAATTCCAATTTTATCCCTGTTATTTTTTATTATGATGTTTCATTACGCAACCAAACGTCAGCTAAAAACAAAGAATAAGTCGTTTTGTTTCATCCTATGTCTCTAAGTGAAAAAATGTCGGAGCAACAATAAAAAAGGCAACTCGTGTGAGATCCCCTCTGCGTCGCTCTCACTAATGAAAAGACGATAGAGAACCTTAGCATCTCCATCCGGACTGTCAACAACAGAGATATCCAACAAGTGGCAGGTGGTCTGCATTGTAGCTACCTTAATGTTTAAGTGCAGTTTGTGACTAATTCTTACTTCAAGTAGTATTTTCTGAAAAATTAGCGCTATGGAAAAAAATATTTTATTTTAAAATATATAATAAGATTTTTTGAAGGATTTCTTTTCTAAAAAGGGGATTTATCATATTATGTAGCGGACAATTTTTTTTCTGGAAAAAAAAAAAAAAAACTGCGAACGTTTCTGAATAGGGTTGCCAGATTTTCACTTTTATAAGCAATTTGGCCTTGAAAATTTAGATTTGCTTTAAATTTGAAATAAATATATATTTGATTATTTTATTTTATAAATCCATTTGTCATCGAAATTTAAGTGGTAATGCGGCCAATCATATGTAAAGGATGGACACCCTTGTCTACAACATAAAAAAGTCAGTTATAACCCCCATACAGCCAAGAAGAACCAAAATTTTTGGAGTATCAATATGGGTGACTTCTGGCCTGTCTCAATGTGGAACCTCTTCCAGCCCTTCCCTCAACCACATGGACGTTACGGTTTAAAGTTTCTTAGAAAAGAATATTTGCAATACTTATCATCCAAATTTGGATTCACTCTCAGCTTCCATCATTACAACGTAGTACGTCATGGACATGGCCTACATCGTCAAAAGCTGCCAAACTGTTCGGCGGCGTATAGAGGCATGTGAAGGAGGACATATTGAATATAAAATATAGCTAAATATAGTATTTAAACATATTAAAAGTTGGTTTTGAGTTGTTGTTTCTTTTTTTTTATAATATAAAAACTACGTTTATCGTAATTTATTTATGTTACTGCAAATTTTGTGTCCCCACTATATAGACACATGATAGATGTAGTAACCCACTTCAAGCCGAAACAATAATAATATACAAAGTCAACTTGATTTTGTTTTTCCGATTTTGAAAAGCAGCTCCTCAACTTTACAAGTAGAGTTTGAAAAATTATGGATTCAAGTCGAGTCAAACTGAGTTGATAATTATTTGAGTGAACACAACTCTACATTATAAAGTAAGGGGCTTATTCTTTTTTGAAGGCATTGAACACACACAGGCACAAGGCAATTCAATCGTCCCATGTATGTATAAAATATATATATTTTTCATTTATTATTTGCGAAGATGAGACGTGAACAAATTTCTGCATTCAAATCACAGTATTAGGGTCTGTGAATTAACAAAACATACAATCAAAAATATTTATCTAACCTTTTTTTTATTATTATTTTAAGTATGTACGAATGTCCAGTCCCTCTGGAATTTTAATTAATTTTGAGGTACAAAAATAATCAATCCTTATAAAAATATCAATGGAAGTACGAGGGATACAATTCACAAAAAATCTTCCCTTATATCACACAAATATGCTTGTATTTTATCAAAATAAAAAGTTCCTGCTCCAAACGTGATATGTAGTGAACACACAAGTACCTACCAAAATAAAGACCAAATCAAATAAAAATGTCTTATCTACCTAAAATATTCATGACTCATTGACCTTCAGCAACCATACAGGGTGAAATCGCAAAAATGCTTCATCTTATTGTCCGTAAATATATAATAAAGTGTGTGTGTTACCTTTTTGGGTGCCCATATTGTTGGACCTAGGAGGCTGAAATTTTGACTGGGGCATTATTCTATACCCTAAACACAAAAATTGCATTTTCTGAATATATTGTTAATTTTGTTCACTTCTTTTTCATCGATCATCAATTGTTTAGAAGAAATGTCACAAAACGATGCATTTTTGCAATTAATTTTTAGACATTAGCATTACCTGTAGTATTTCCAATTTCTGGGACATATTATTATTTATTTATTATTGCAATATTTGCAAAAATTAACTAATTATTTATTCGAGAATCTTATTCTCTGTAATGGTGTTTGGTTTTGCAAGTACAAAAAAAATTTGGTGGGTTCAGTGTTTCTCGTTACAATGCCAATAAATGCTATTAACTACTTTTATAGCAAAATTAATGCAAAACAATTTTTTATAGTTTGCCAATTTTTCGACAGAAATAAAAGGTTGGTTTGTTAATTGAAGTTTATAACACTTTTTATAATAAAAATCCTTATAATACATATATATTATTTATTACAATGCTCGCTCTTGCCAAAGGGGTCTAAAAGTTAAGAAGAATAACAAGGCCGATTACCATAGTCAATGTGATTTCTTGGCCCGAGCAACACCGGGTAACCCCTGCCTATTAATTATCTAAACTTTAACCCTATATGCTTCTGTGTACTTTAGTGCTACATGGGTTCATATTTATTCGGTCCAATCCAGACTTAGGGATGTCAGTAAGTTGGGCCGATCTATAACCCATAATAATGCAAAATGAGAGTAAATGTATATATAATCCTGCACACACCCCTGAAACGATCAAAAGAGTTGTGTCGGTGTTTATTTAGGACTGTGGTCCAGTCCATGCTCCTTTGTCATTAAATTTTGTAACTAAGTAACAATATCGTTTCCCGGTCTTTGGATAAGATAAAAGTAAAGTATATGTTTTTACCAGCTTAATATCTGATCATGTGTCCTCTTCGATATGAATCTTATTTCTGTTAGGGAAGAGATGTTGCAATACTTGCGTTGGACCTGTTGCTGGTCGGCCTGATATTGCAGTACATCCTGGATTGGCCCACTAACAAAAAAATATAAAAAACCTCCCTCATTTGTCGTTTCATTTTGTCGATGTCGTTATTTATGTATTTTTTTATTATTATTTGGATTAAATGTAGGATCAGTTCTTCATTAATTACGATATATTATAAATATTCAAAATGGGGAAGATAAGGAAAATAATTATAACAACACGAAAACTCAGATTCTTATCTGTTTCATATATTGTATGAATTCCAGGGACAGTTTTGATGATGAATAACGCCGGTCCAAATACTGGACTGGACCGAATAAATAAATACCAAAAAACACTACCCATTACAATCGAGACTCAAAAATTGTTTCGCACCTTCCATTGAAATAATTATTTTATTAATAATAAATAGATTTATATGTCTCAAAATTTGTAGAATATAATTGTTGCCTATTCAGTTTAGTAGAAGGTAATATGAAAATATAGTTTGACTCAAAACTTGACTGTTAGACCTTGGAATTTTTCATTAAAGTATCGATGGTTATCTTGCAAAAAATATTATATTTTTCATAATAATACAATATACTACGAACATATTATATTGTTACTTAGTTATATACCTAATTTATTTTATTATAAAATGGAATAATTAAATATAGGAACAACACCCTCATTGACATCCCAAGAGATCAACTTTACCTTCGTTTAGGACTGAAAAGGTAGACTGGACCGCAGTCTTAAATAACGAATGTCACAACATTTCTTGTAGACTAGGTTTTCAAGACCGTGCCGTGCCATGGCGTGAAACCAGCACACTACTCTATGCTGCCTTGGCGGCGTTTGCATTTTATTGACCGGTACACTGATAAGCACTTTTAGAAGAAAGAAAAGGAGTTGAAAAAGGAGTTGAGATACAGAGAGAGAGAGATAAATACTGATAAAAATCCAGTGTAGAATGGGCATGCCTAAAAAAGAAACTGAAATTCAACATGGTAACCCTGGCAATTTGAAGAATGTTTTGGTGGAGAGAAAGAATTATGCTCATGATGTTTCATTAGATAACCTACTATAAGCTGTAACAACGGAAGAAGGAGAAATGGAAATAAACCAGGTCATTTGATAGTATTACACCTATGTCGATGCCCAAATGCCCAATTCTACTCAGAGTCCATCAGGGATTTACAATTATAACTCCACGACAAATCCTCAGAGGTAGAGTCTTTATGAGCTCACATGAGTGTTCTATCAGGTTTTAAATATAATTGAATCGTTTTGGGAAAGGGCGTTGACTACTCAGGAAATAAATAATTATGACAACTACTTGGAAAAGAAAATTAATTTTTCCGACTACCAATTCTAAACCAAACGGGCTAGCTAAAAAATTCACCGGATTTTCATCACTGGAGATAGAAAAACAAAGAGTAAGCTATGATGCATACAACTGAGAAGTAACTGAAACAGTGCCCGGAAAGTGGGCATTCCAATTTCCAGCACATAGGTATGTCATAAAACAGCCGGTAAAAGCTCATGCAAGACCAAATGCTGTTTTGAAAATTAAAGTATTTGCTGTAAGCTAATCTAGTAAAATCCTACGACAGCTAAGCTGCTCTTCTAACAGACAATCTACTAATTAATTATCAGAGTTACCATGAAATTGTTCTGTTACTTTTATAGCATACCTCGAAGTCATATTATTTATAACTCTCCCTCTTACATACCTAGGGTTACTTTATATCTTGATAAATTATTCAATTTTAAAATCACACAATCTCTCTATTATAACGATTACTGTTTTGATTCAATAATTTAAATTCTTTTATCGTCAATTTGTTCAAAATATATATATAATTTGCATGGAAAATGATATTTCTTCAAAGACGTGGACTGTGACTTCAACTTGCATCCTTGTTGCCTTATTAGTAAAGTATCTGGTCGAAAGCTGAACGGTAAAAATAAAAACTTCTTTGTGTTAAGATTCAAAATGAAATATTTTTGGAAAAAACAAAATCATTCAAACATTAATAAGTTTTAAATGTCATCAACGCTTTTTTTGTAAATCTCTTGATGGCCTACATCTTGCCAAATATTTTCAATGTCCTGTAAATCAGGCAATTTCAATTCTTCTTTTTTTTTTGTCCATAATATTCATCAATTTCTCAATATTATGATGAAAAACTTTATAGTAGTACAAAATGAAAAAAAAAACAGAAAATAAATGTTCAATCTAAAAAAATAAAAACTTAATATCACAGCGATAATTTTTTTTAGAATTAAGTATAAATAATTATAATAAATAGGAGTATGGATTACTCAATACTTGTGTTAAGTAATCCATGATTGGATTTTCAAATAAAAATAATAATTATAAAATTAAAAAGGAAATATTTCTTTAATTCTAACATGTTGTTTTATTAGTGAATTAGTCTACATTTGAGGAATCAATGTAATCATGAGTTAATACAATTGAAGAAAATTCATAGCAGTCATATCTAAATATAATGTAATAAAAAATATCCGGAAGTAAAAGTTGAATTTCCTGTCACACTAAATTATATATAATCATAAAAAAATAATCCCTAATTACTGTAATCCCAGATATTTCAGAATTCAGATGACTGAGGGAAAACTGAGATTAGTTTTGAATTCTAATGAAAAACACTATTTCCTACACTTTTAATCAATTAGAAAATGGAAATTAAATCAAATTTCTGTCAAAAACTGAAAATCTCCTTTCTGTGTCATGGATATTTTATTCAAAAAATGTATTCATTCCAGGGGTTTAATAAGAGGTCCTTCCTCCATCCTCATTAATAAATGCAATCTACGATTAGAACTTAGTTCTTAAAGGGAATGAAGGAAATCACAATACAAAATTAGATCATTCTGCGAAGGAAATTAATCATCCTTTCAAGTTTGTCACCTACAAAATAAAATTTTCAGACAAAATCTTTCACCAGACAGGCCACCATTTCATAATTGATTATTTAGATGACAAATGATGGTTTTCAATGGACAACCTGTAGGATTATATTTTTTTTTTATGGGAAAGGGCTTGGTTTTTAATTTTTTTTTTTTTTTTTTTTTTTTTGAAAATAAATCCAAAAATTTAATTTTGATGAAAAGATTTCAAAAATTTAATTTTGATGAAAAGATTTCAAAAATTTAATTTTGATGAAAAGATTTCAAAAATTCAATTTTGATGAAAAGATTTCAAAAATTAATAAATTTGTACAAAAAATAAATTTTTGTATAAAATTTTCAAAAGTTCAGAAATGTTCACAAAAAAATTTCAAATATTAAATTTGTTCAAAAAAATTCAAAAATTCACAGCTTTTCACAAAAAAAAAGGAAAAAATTTAGAAAAAAATTCAGATAATAATTTTTGTGTATAAAACTTTCAAAAGCTCATTTTTATTTTTTAAAAAAAACAAATCTAAAATTTTACAGCTGTTTACAAACTCTTTCATTTTTTTATTTTAATTTTCAAAAAATTTAATAACAAATATTAAATTTTGTTAATAAACAATTCAAATATATTTTATTTTGTTAAAAAAAATTCAAAAATGCATAACTAATCACAGATTTTTTTATTTATTTGGATATTAGGGAGGGGGCCTACAGCCCCTCCAGACCGGCGTGGACTCCACTCATGTTTGAAGAAATATATGTCTCCGTGCTCATGATCCATCAACTATTATCAAGAATTCATTCTTGTTTCTACAATTGTTATTTAGTGGAAGATTTCTTTTTTTTTTTTTCCCAATCCTTTATCGAGGAGGTTGCGTGGCAAGTTTCTATCTACATGTTAAGTAATCCATGTACAATAATCATAGTTTATGAATCTATTCGGTTATCAGTTTTCTTTTACTTATTCCCTAAGCTAGAGCCATGAAGGTCAATTTCAAACAATAGATGAATTGTTATTAGGTATCCTTTATTTGTAGAAAAAAAATCTATTGATATAATAATAATAATATTAAATTCAATTTTCTTCTTGTTTGCGATGATAAAAACAAAATTCTTTAAGGCGAATAATAATGTACATATAAATAACAAGAATGGGAACGAAAAATAATAAGTTTTTCAAAAGATGAAAACTGCTTCATCATCCTTTATTATTTCAATAATAATATTATTAATAATAAGATTGAAAATGGAAAGCAAATATTAATTTAATTGAGGACTCTGTGTAGCACAAACCTCAGTCCTAAAAATTTGTAACAAACGACAATAATATGAGCGATGTATCTCAATTTCTTCAAAAATTAGGGTCAATTTTACGTTTCTAACATTTCTATGACCTTGACCTTTGATGTCATTCACTCAAAAATTAATGGTTTCTTACTGTTAACATATATAACCTCTATACAAAGTTTCACCAAAATCAATAAACTACTTTATGAGTAATTAGCCTTAAAAACACATAAATGACGTTTTGTGTGATCTTGACCTTAACATTTGACCTTTACCTCTCAAAAAAATTGATGGAGTTGTACTGTAAACATAAGTTTTATTGAAATCAAATAGTAAATTTTTCTTTAATTTTGATCACAAACAAAATGAGGCAGAAAAATTTGTTGGCGTGTTTAAAAACTGTGATCATAATTAGTTTTATTCTTGAAGACAAAATATCAATCAATAAAGTAACTACCAGTTCGTATGCGCATAAAAGACAATGACTAATGTTTTTTCGTATTTCCTTCATCCCCTCTTCATGAAGGGATATACTTGATCTAATTAAACGTCATGTTGATTTTCGGTTATCTTTTTTAACGTGTCAAAATGCTCCCAATTAGTATCACTGGTTATGATTAGAGATAGGATTTGTGTAAGAGCTAGAGGAGAAGTGCTACATATGGTATTACTGAATGAATACGGTTGTTAATATCATTTGCCTGTTTTTACGGGGGAGGGAAGAAAATGAATTAATACTTTCAAGAGGAGAACCTTCTACATTTAAAAGTGCATTAATACAGGGAAAATAGTATAACTATCTCCAAACTAACGTGCATTCTTATATTATGCATTTTTAGATGAATTTACACCAAAGAATGGTGAGAATCCTTATTGCAGATGGAGATTTGAAAACCCCCACGACTTATTAAATAACGAATAAAAATGAAGAAAGAGAACACGCACATCACACCTTTTTCCTTTTATAATCAGTCACCAAATTTTTTATCATATAATAGTAGAAACCTCTAAGTGAAGGCTTAATCATGTCCGCTAGAAATGGTGTAGAAGAACTGAGAAGTTACAACAATGGCAAACCATATGTACATAAGGCCATTTGTCATCCTTTTTTTGGGGGAAAAAAATCATTTATTATATTCAAATAGTCGAATATACATTTGATACCAAAAAAAAAAGATCTGCTTTATATTGATGTTAAATAACCTATAAAAATTGAACCTGAAATTTATGAATTTCACGGACCGGATTTTTTTATATATAAATAGGTATATAATAGATTTGGGAAAAAGTAATTTCGTATTTTTCCCTTTATTTTAAGAAGTTTTACAATCATCCAATTTAAGCCAAGTATGCCCTGTTCTGTTCAATAACAGGTTGGCAATGCCAATCTAACTTGATAATGCCCTTTTCGTAGAAGCCCTTGTCCCTATTGTCAAAAATTTGGACAAACAAGTTTCACTGGCCTCTATTGAGGCCTAATATGTACCCAATGCACGTTGGTCATAGACGGGAACAGGTGATAGTCACTTGGTGCATGTCTGGACTGTAGGGTGGCAAGAAAAAACTTCCCATCCGATGTCCCAGAGCTTCTAGCGCTTCATCAAAGATATGTGCGGCCTGATGTTGTCTTTTTGTCTACCATTCAACAATACTGGCTGATTTTGTTCGATCGACAGCTTCAAATGTTTAGATGTTCTCTGTAGAGTGTAGAATTGAACTTGTTTTTTTTTTTATTCCAGCCACTGTTGTGCAACACGAACCGAATGTGTATAATCCCTATATACATTGCAAATTTTCTTTGTCGCTTCGACGTGTTTTTCTCTTTTAGGCAGTAAAAATGTAAAATACGGCGATTATTTTCCTTTGAAACTTCCATACTTGACGCACGATAATTAAGGTATGAAGCAGTCAAACGCAATACCGTCCAAAAGTGTTTGTAGTATACACTTACACCTTTACAACGTTTCATCGTATGATTGATGTGACGGATAAATTTAGTTTTAAAAAAGGGGCGGAAAAAATATGATTACTTTTTACCCTACCTCATATTTCATTTTTTAAATCTTATAAATATTTTTTCCCCATAAAAATATGACAAATGCCCTTTTGAACTTATGTTATCGCATGTTAATAATTTCTGAGCTCTTCTGCCACATTTGTAGCGGGCGTGTTTGAGCTTTCGCTTACAGGTTTATAGTATTATATGGTTTTGCTTTACACAAATACCTTCTTTAGTTGTGATACAGACTTACTTTAAAATCTTCCAACTATGCACCTATTTTAAGTTGTTTTTCAACCAATTATAATGTATTTCATTTTTTAAGTAATTAACAATAATTAGGTACAACCTTCGTTGAGTCTCTAATTTAAAAAAAAATGAGTTTTTTTTTATTTCATTACAAAAAATCCCGTGCTCGTCCAATGATACGTTTTAAGAAAAATGTCTTGTTTTTTCTTCATCTATTCATTCAAGTTAAAGAAGATTTAAAAGTTATACATAATGAACTATTTTATAATAGGATAATAAAATTAATGATAAGCTAGATTTTCTTTTTCACACTTTTGTTGTTGTTGCCAATAATGGGTAAATTATGTAACAATATAAATATTTTTTTCTCTTCAAAACGTGTGGATATAATGACGAAGAGTCTTAAAAATTATTTACCTAGAGATGCAAACAAAGGTAAACTATTCATTACAATGTGATTAATGATGATGTAGGTACAAGCCTATATATAAAACTCAGAGGCACAACACTAGCTTTAATTATAATTTAGTAACAATTTAGCCGGTTGTACCTTATAGTGCTGAAAATCGTTATAAAAAAGTAGTTGCCTAGGCGGCTATAATTATAAGCCCATGAGGCGACTAAATCTAAAAACCTCATAGGCTATATTTGAGCGTTGTGGCCTATGAGTAGCGTTGTGTCGGTTCAAATTTGATTGGCCCAGTCTAAGGATTGATCTGATTGGTCTTTCAGACCATCGGACCTTGAATTTTTCTTCAACAGGTGGATGGCTTATTAAGTCAAACAAGAGCAGTCTAACAAAAATATTAATTTATCATTATCATGCAAGTCTGTTCGTCGAGCATCACTGCCGCTCTCTCCAATAATCATATCCCTACTAATAACATGCAGTAATGCCGATTGCTCCAGCTAGCTTTTTTTTATATAAATAAGTATATTTCATCAATTTCATAATAATGAGTATTACATATTAAACAACAATTATGACTATAAATTGAATTATTGCAACAAATCTAAAATAATACTTATTAAAAAAAAAAAACATCCTATAGCACTTAAATAATTAATTCCTCAGGGGCGTCCACAGTATTATATTATTGGGGAAGGCTTGGTTTTCGATTTAAAAAAAAAAATTAAAATGAATAATTAAAATTTTTGGGATAAAAATTAAATTTTTTGTAAAAAAAAATTGGAAATTAAATTTGCAATAATAATTTTTTTTTGGAAAAAAAATTCAAGAATCTACATTTTCTCACAAAAAATAAAATTGTTTGAAAAAAAATTCAAAAATTACTTTTCAAATACTGCATTTTTGAGAGAAAAAAAATTCAAAAATTACTTTTCAAATACTGCATTTTTGAGAGAAAAAAATTCAAATATCTACAGATATTATCAAAAAAATTTCAAATATTAACAAAAATTATCAAAACATTTCAAATATTTACAAGTATTATCAAAAAATTTCAAAAATTAAATTTTTTAGAAAAAGTTCAAAAATCTACATTTATTCTCAAAAAATTAAACTTGTTGAAAAAAAATTTCAAAAATCCATAGCGATACACGAAAAATTAACATTCAAATAATAAATTTTTGTAAAAAAAAAATTCTAAAAATCCACAACTTTACACAAAAAATTAAATTTCAAATAGCACATTTTTTGAAAAAAAAAAAAACATTTTTTTTGAGAAAAAAGCAAAATATACTTAATTTGGGTAGGGCGCCTCTGATACTATAAAATGAGAATGACGAAACAAACAACAATCCTTGGATGGATGCTATTTGTCAACATATATTAAGATATTATGTAGCTTGTGGGTGCCTCCACCTGAGAAGGAGTCAATGATATTAATTAAGGCGGACACAGAGCTACAGATTTCGAGTTGAATAATTTCTTTCGTATGCTTCGACTCGTAGAGCACTTCATGGGCATTAGAAAGAATGTTCTCTATTTTGAAACACTCCTCATATGATGGAGACATGACGATAAGACAATCAAGCAGGGCGAGTCTCACTCCGCTGTGTCCTCATACTATGTCTTCCATCACTCTCAACCACTGACCAAAAATTCAAACTATATTAATAACAGCAATAGCAATGAAAAACTGATTGCATGGTTACAAAAATATAGATCCATTAAAACAATTTTTATCTGTTACCTTACACATTATTTGACAAATATTTTTTTATAAAAATTTGTTCATGGTACATAATTTGTAATGTAAATTTGGTTGTTTAACCTTTATTGACTTTGAAGAAAAAGGGATCGTTGTAGCTTCTGTTACCGACTACCCTACCTACATAATGTTTATATATATATAATTTTAGATTAATCATCAAAATAATTTTCACACTTAGACTCGAAACTACTTAATATGTTACATAAATAGTTACTATAAACCTTTTAAAATCGGCACTTTAATTGATAGGAGAGAACTGGAAAGAAAAGAATTGATTTGAATATTATTTTTATTTTGCGAAAACGACTCATTTATCAATGATTTAAATGATTAAATTTTTGATAAAGGATTTGTTTGCAATTAATCCTCTGGAATGATGAAGAGGTTTTTGATTGCTTTGTTTGACAGTTGAGTTGCCAAAATTGATGTATGAATCTATGCGCAGTACATTTAACTCTAGGGAATTTATTTTGGGTAAGGAATGAATTATTATAAAGACAGAGAGCTCTTGAGCATCACATTTAGAGTCGTAAATAATATGACATAAACACTGGGGATAATTTGTGTACTTGGTAATCCGAAGTATATTTTAATAAATTTATATAGCTGAATTAATTTGTATATATATATGAAGAATAGAGTTTGTGTGTGTGTCCTTTTGTGTGCCTACACCGCTGAAACCTAGGAGGCTAACATTTTGCACGGGTGCTCGAACCCGGCTTATGCTATACCAAAAACTCAAATACCGTTTTTTACAGCACAAGGAGACTAGATGGGGGCGGAATAACTACGTATTCTAAATATATTCAAAATCAAAGAAATAATGGGCAAAAAAAAAGAAATTGTTGAAAATTGCAATTCTTTTTTTTTTTTCAGGTGCAAAAAAATGAACTTCCAAAGAGAATATTTGATTATCTACTCAATAAATTTGTACGGAAATTCGTTTGTGTATAATTTGACAAATAAAAATTGATATTTAACTGAAATATCTGTCATTTTTGGAATAATTATTCATTTCTTTGAAATTTTTATCATTTTCTGTCTCTTTTTCTTCATCAAGCGTCAATTTTCAATTTTTAAAAGAAATGTCAGAAAACGATGCATTTGTACATAAAATTTTAATTGAAACACTTCAAAAGGATGGTTTTTTTCGGTTTCCGAAGCATTTTACAAAGTCCGGAAAAAATATTGATATTTTTGTGCATTTCTTTACAATGCCATATATGGTATTAACTTTTTTTTTGTAAAATTAGTGGCAAAAGGTTTTTTTTCGATTTTATCGACGAATTTTGATTTGGCAATTTTTTGACGAAAAAAAAACAATTATTTCTCATGTTTTTTTGGTAAAATCATAACAATACGACTAAGGTTACAAGATCCTATAGTAAGAGTATTTCGATGATTCTTTGTGGATTACCTTACTCAACCGGATTGATATAATGTTTTTAGTATAAAATATAGTCAATTTCTCGCTCCATTGTTATATTCATGGGGAAAAGAATTAGAATTATCAGGCTTTTTCTCGAGAACAATAAAACATTAATATTATAATTATTAGTATAATCGAATAATTCTGTGTATATAATTATTTTCTGAATAATTTTTCAATAATTTTGAATATCTATCAATGTGATGTCCCGCTCCCTCCTTGGCCAAGCCTCACCGGGTTACCCTTTGCAAGTTATTATTTCATTCTTGAAGAGAGATTATCCTAGTATAAATTAATCAATCACTAGTGCATGTGCTTATGAAAGATATGGAGTAATGCGGATGTTTTGTTGGGGAGTTATAAGTTTAAGTTCTGGGAGGACTCGGAGTAGAAATGAGGATTGACATAGATACTTACTACAATCGAAGTGAGATCGGTGTTTATTTCCTTAATCTTCTATCGTTTCTAATAATATGTTTTGACGGTTTGAGGGTTGTAAATCGTAAGTATTTTTGTAATGTAAAAAAGCAAAAAAACACTTGGAATTAAAATGGTAACTGACAATTAGAAAAATACTTTTAGAAGAAAGCAGTTTATCTATACTTACATTTAATGAAAATTAGCTGTAGCCGTGAGATGAAAAAAATAAACACAAGTCCCACTCCGTATCAAGGAAGTATATATGTTTTTCCTCAATTCTACTTTGAAACTTACACAAATTACTAGGAACAAAAATCCTAAGTATTTGCGTTATGTTAAAAAATAAGAATCCGAAAATCAAACATAGTAAAAATGAATACGAAAAATATTTCGGACCATAACAGCTTAGCTGTCATGACGTTTATAAAATTAGCAAATGGCATGAAAGATATAAGAACACGTCCCACTTCGTATCAAGTAAGGACATAATCGGTGATTAGTACAATTCGATCCTCAAATCTACTTTTTGTCAAGCAAGGACTTGCACTTGTAAGTAGAGATGATTAGGAGAGCAGCTCAGCTGGGATGACGTTGCATGAGATCAGCTACAATCAGCTGTAATGAGGGCGTCTTGTATAAGCAAAATAAAATATTCAATGGGTTTTGTATATACTTATATGTAGCAATGAAAGAACCTTTAAGTTTTGCCGCTCAAAAAATAACAACAGAAAAGCAAAAAAAAAATGTCATGACAGTAAGTTCCTCTTCTACAAAACATTCTTCAAATTATATGTATTAACAAGTTTTATTAAACGTTTTCTTTTATTTTTTCAGGGCGTAAGAAATATATACTGCGAAAAATATTTTTTTTAAACATGTCATTTTCTCTCCAACCAGTTATCAAAATTAAAAAATTAATCCAGATTCTGAAACTTTAATAGATTTTGTATACTTATTTCATTAAAATCATCCCCAACTTCAAAAATAGCCACCATAAAATCGAAAGCGCAAGCAGGTCTTCGCCACTTGATCCCTTGGCAATTCTTGGAATTAATTCCAGTTCCAAGTGATTCATTCTTCTTTGGTATTGCAAGGGGATTTTTTTGGTTTGTCGTTTGATCACGCCCCACACAAAAAGTCCATCAGATTCACATCTGATGAGTTTGGAGGGCAAAAGTCTTGTTAGATGAAGCCATCAAAATTGTCTTGGCACCATTTGAGACTTGTTTTTGGGGTGTGGCAGGGAACCAATTCCTTCTCACAGAAAAAGCCTCCCATTGGCAGCTATGTCAATTCAGGGCTTCAACTTGGTATCTAGCAAGTCCAAGTAGGCATTAGTGTTGACCCCAATGTCTTACAGGAAAGCAGGAGGGGGTATGACGCACTTCAAGACACAGTAATTTCAACCTTAGGCCTCAGCCTGCATTGATTTTCCTCAAATCCCCTTCTAACTTCGGGAACGAACGTCACACTGAGTTTGAGCAATTGTCGCTCCCGGTTCAGATTGTGAGGGTGCTCTGTACCTTTTCAAAATACTTGGCACAACGAATTTGTCAATTGAATGCTTTTATCCAACTGATTCCTGTTTGATCAAGCTCTCTAACAAACAAAAAACGTTTGTACAAGAGAGTGTGCAAAAGTGGAGGTATAGATAGCTTGCACACCCCGTATGTTAAAGCTACTATTTTTATGACTTAATCAACAAAATTAGAATTGTTGACTGAGCGATACATTGTTTATTGTATGTTTTATATATTACACTATTTTTCGTATGCATAAGACATTAATTGTTTTACTGTCAAATAAATACATTTATATAATGACGTGTAGGCGTTACTATCAAGTGTAAATTTTATGATTTTAACAAAATATTATTTAACAGATATATGTCTCGTAGCTATTTCATTTGAATGCTAAGCCTTTAAGGGAATTTCATAAGCCACATTCAGTTCTCTCAACGTAACTTAATTGTATTAGTGGAGTCGACATATCTCATAGACAGCACGCTCGGGAGTTATTCTCATGAACTTGATGTGTGTACATTCGCGCCCCGGTGATTCTTAGAAAAAGAAATATACTCTATGTATATGGATTTCACCAAAATATTCCTCTAATAGACGGAGTAATTTGTAATACTATAATGTTTACTTATACTTAATCAGTGCAACTCCATCTAACTAATTTAAAAAAAAAAATATAGTAAGGAAGAATGCATCATTTCCATTGTTACAAGGGCTGGAGTATGAAAGGACTTATCGGTCCATTGCCAAGTCCCATCTTAGCTAACGTACCTTCAATAGTGTTCCAAATATTAGAGCGTCCTCTCACTAGTCTTAGTTTAGCAAAACTTATATTATATTTTATGTACGAGAATAGTTTGCCAATATTCTTTATTTACCCTACGTTAATGAACTGGGATATTATACACCCTGGGTTGATAATAATGCGTCTTATTCTTTATAATGTATATCTTATTTACAATACTTATGAGTATGTACCTCAAACATTAAAACCAATATACACATTTTTTTTTATTTATCTTGCGAGTACCATGGTTAGAATTTATTCATATATTTATAATTTTTTAATGGAAGTTTAGTGAATATGATTAATTATTCGCTTTAAAGGTCGTTCTCTTATTTTTCTTAATGATTCCTTGGGCTCTTATTTTTTCAATGTATGGAATGAGGCATTCAATGGTCACTACAAAGTTACTGTATTACTCAACAGAAATACTATAAAAATAAAATTTAATGTTTTGACTACCTATAAAAATAACAAATTATTGGTTGTTGAAATCTCAAACATTTGCTGTTAAAATTATAATATGTTGGGAAAAAAGTGTCTCCTTTTTTAACAAAGTTTGTTTATTATTCGTCAAATACGATCATTTTTAAGTTTTTTAAGTTTTTATTGACTCAAAATTTAGGCAGCTGTTATTGGTTTATACAAGCAATAACAATCTATAGATATTTTGAATTCTGCTTCTTTTTTTCTTGATTATCTTATAATATATAAGTATATCACAGAGTGGGAGCATAAAACAGTTGACGTGATCTTACGCTACATAAGCAGCCTCAAGCAATCTATACTCATTATTGACTGAGGTGTACAATGGTAGTTACAAAAATGTAAAATTGTAACTATTGGGTACTAATTTGATTAATGAAATTCCCATAAAGTAATGAATATTAATGAGAATTACCCAATATTTTTTTCAAAAAGAACCAAAAAATGTGGATTTTAAATTAAGACCCAAATCCATTATTAATATGTAGCTAGCTAGATAGAATTAAAAAGATATTTGTCAAATCTTCATTCTTTGAAAGTCAACAATTTGAATCATTTGATTTTTCCATAAATATCTAAATAAATACATTCCTTCATCCGCGATAGAAACAAAGCACTGACCTAGATGTCTCTGACTCTATGTCAAAAGAGACTCATGCAATCAAATAGAGATAACAAATGTTCTGAGATCAAAAAGCTATTTATCTCTCTAAGAACATTCCTTTAAACAACAAACATGTACGTTCTATTTGCTTTTGCTTTATCTGTGACACCTTTGAACTCGGGTCGGAGCGAGATTTATATTAATTGTTATTTTTATAATAAGCTGTAATGCCTATAAATATATTGATCAATATTTCCGTCTAGGAGTGTACCTTTGATGTATGATTTAGTCACTGAAAGAGATGTTCAAATTATTCCCCAAAAATAGGATGTGTGAATGAGTGAGGCGGTTCAGTATTGAAGTGCAGATGATATTGTTTTTTTAAAGCCGAAAGCATGTTTTTATTTTAAATGATGAGAACAATAAATAAATTAAATTAAATTCAGGAAGGAGAAATTAAACTTACTACTAATATAACATACCATAAACAATAAGTAAAAAAAAAAACAAGACAAAACGATAAATAAAGGAGAGGGAATGTAATATTCAGTAGATCCATAAATCAGAAATTCAGAAACTTTGTCCACGGTTTCCCTTACAGTGATAGCTCCAAAACATTTGTAAATGAGATGGAAGAATGACTCCGTGTGATCCTTGCTTTTTTCGACTTGCTGGTGAGGACAGTTGATATAGCCAGATGATATCAACTCTTTCTTGTATCAGTGCATGGACTTATCATGACCGATCTCCATCCCACTTTATAGATCCCCATGTCCGTTCTATTCAGCATTCAGATTTTTCATTTTTAGAATGGGTTATACATTTACAGTTAAACCTATAATAAGCAGTCAGACATGGGGAACTTACTTAATCTAAGTAATCTCATTGACCCTACTTCTTATTTTGTAACAATTTCAAATTTGAAAGTACTATATGGGCAATTAATGCAGTCACAAGCTTAAAACAGGTGGCCACTAGAACAGATTTGACTGTGTTTAAGATTAATGAAACGCCTAATCTTCATATTCATTAATTAAATAAAAACTACATTGCAGTTAATACAACAACGGAAGATATCGTAACTGCAAGTACATTATGTTTATTAGTCAGAGGTGAAAACTTGGACTGGGTTCTGACTCAAGCTGGTAATTTGTCGAAAAGATACCAAAAAGATGTTATCAAAATTTGTATTTTTTTTTTTGTCACTATTTGAAAATAATAATATTCATTATTTTTTTAGTGACTAGAAGATTAACCCAAGGAATTTTCGCTATTGGAATTGAGCCATAGGAAGTTTTGCCCTTATGCGGATATTATAAGATAAATGTATCTTCGCACTTATTTTTTTGAGCATACTTTTTTGAGCTTAAATTGGGGCTTCCTTCGTTTGTAGGCCTTTGTAATTCATTTTTTTAGTTGAACAACTTTATCAAAAATAGGGCTGCTTCAAAATCAATCATTAAGGATTCCAGTTCCAGAGCTTTATTTAGTACCTATAACGGTAGGAAAAGATAGCAGTATGTCTCGACGATTGAGATGGAAGTAACACGAAAAGATGAGGTATACATGTCTGTCCTATAGTGGTACTTATTCTAAATAGCTGATAATATATGCTTGGGCAGCATTTGAATGTTCAATTTCAACCCCAATACTTCTAATTAACGAGGTCCAGAATCCCATTTGCTGCTCCAAATAATAATATACGATCATCATCAAATTGCCCATTTTCGAATAACAAGACGTTATCTCCATCATTGCCTAGCAAGGTATATTCGAGAATGAGCTCAAAAATATATTACAAATGACTTGAAGTGGAAGAAGACCCATTTTTAACCTGAAATTAAATATCAGAATATTTAATGAGAATATGAAAATATATGTATATGTAATAAAGTGCAACAACATATTCAAATATTTACAAGTAGAACATATGGAAATTGCATTTAAAATGGCCTCCATTTGTCCGAACCACGGTCCAAACCCTCTTAACAGCACTGTCACTCACATTGTCCTCCAGATATGCCTCTATGCACCCTCAGCTGCAGCCATTAGCTGATCCTTCTAAGTCCTTGATGCAGCATTGACCTTATTATCTTGCATTCACTACATAACAAAAGTACAGGGGATTATCATTAGTTGGTAATTCTTTTGCCCAAAAATCTCAAAATTGGAGGAACACTATCTTTGGAGGATTTTAGAAGTATAGGCAAGGCCCCCTTCTTCTTGAGATATGCGGAAGATCTTCTCCAGGTATGAGCCCTTCTAGATTTTTACACCATCAGGGAAGTGACAAAGGGGTGATTTCTTAACATTTGATGCAACTGCATCCCACACTATGATTGGCCCAGGTTTTTGGGTGTGGTACACTTTCCTAATCCCTATAGAGAAGCAGTAGGGGTCACTTACCCAGATTTAGTGTACATTGAACTGAATGCCTCACTAATTTTAAAAAAAACCTGAAAGTGGAGTAACGCTTTGACCTCTATATGGGTAATGTTTCGAGTGTTGACATGACATCATTTTCAAGTTTATCTTAATACTAGGTAATACTTGACCGTAGATACATTAATTAATTAGTATGATTTAGCTTGCAGGCCCTAGAGCTTCCGTATTAAAACAATTATTTATTGTACTTTCTCACTGCACTTTATTAAACAAATAAATATCTCAACATGTTTTTATAGGTGTATAAATATATATTCTGTCAGAATTTTTTTACTTTTTATAATTTAAAGATCTACAAACATGAAATATGGATTTTTTGTTCAAGTCTTTATGGGATAAAGAATATGAGGGGGGTCTGAAAAGTTCCCGACCTAACAAAGATATAAGACATTTTTTCAGTCTTTTTGTAATTTTATTTTTCGACATAGTCTTCTTGTAACTATATACTCTTCTCCTAGCATTGTTTCTAGCTTTGGAACCCATTTAAATAGGATTCGTGGTTTCTCTCTACAAAATAATTGTTTACGATAGACTTTCTATTACTCCAAGTTGAATTGACTTAGATGAGTCAAATTTTAGCACAACAAGCATTTATATGTCTACTATTATTTGAATCTATTTTAAGGTTACACTTTCAAAAATAAATATTTAATGACAGCTTGATACTCTATTTTTTGTCTTTTTTCACAAAAGCACTCAGATCAACTCACTCAAACGACTGTTACCTAACAGCTGTAAGTCCAAAATGCCTGAAACTTTGGTGAGGAACTGTCTACAGGTGCTAGATTGATGTGGATATCTTTTATTGACAAATGTTAACATATTGACGATGTGGTCGGGAACTTTAAAGACCACCCTCATTTATGAATATTAAGGTACTATGAGTGTATCAGACATAGGGGGCAATTTTGCAAATTTTGAAAACTATCAATATTCGAGCAATTAATATGATCTATTCGAAAAAGGTAAGAAATTATCATTCTACAAAAATTGTCATCGGGAAATATAATTTCAAAAAAAGGGTATATAATACATTTTTTTTTTAAGTCATAGCCCTCAATATTTTTGTAAATGGTGTTACCCCATAAAAAAAACTTCAATTCCTACACCATAGATTAGTTATCATCTGCAAAGACACTTGAGACGCAACCTTGTTGATAAAGCCATGCAATTAGATAATAAATAAATCTTCCATTAAATAACCATTTTAAGAATTTTTGTGCTTAAGTGATGAATTATGAACACAGAGACTTGTCCCAATGCCCATCGACAACCCTCATTTTTGATTTAAGAAATTAATCATGGAGAGGTGGAAAAGTGAAATATTATGTCCTAAAATTTAATTTTTTGGAGGTGAACCTTTTAAAAGTACTCTGAAGGCATTTATCAAGTATGATTCACTTTGTTTGAAAAAAGATCTAGTTTTTTATTTTTAAGAAAATAATTCCATTCCATTCATATCTCATATCTTACTTCAAATCCTATATCTTCCTTCTAGGTGGGTATGTAGGAAAAACTTTTGAGAAGGTATGCATGACATCGTTAGTACTTTGTCAGTTCCTTCATAGTTCCTTATATTTTGTCTTGTATTGAAGAAAAGCGTCTCTTAATGAACGTTTTTTTATCAACTAATAGATTAATTTTCATTAAGTAATTCATGTATACTTTAATAAATAAAAAAAAATTCATTGAATCATTGATGGTTGTGTTATTATAAAAGTGAATATTTTATCCAAATGTTAGGTAATCCATACGTATGCGTATGTGTAGGGTTCTAAATCGTAAGCATATACGGAATGTAAAAAAACAACGAAAACAACTAGTAAACCAGACAATTTGATTAATGTTTGAGAGTAGAGTATGTAAGCTGTAATGGTATTTAATTAGATTAGCTGTTAGAAGAGGAAGGAAATAAACATAATTCCCATTCTGTGTAAAGAAAGAACGGAATTGACTCCGTTGTTGATCTTCAATTCTATTCTGAGTCGATCTCCCACACAGGTCCTCAGTGTTACACTGATCAATTTACCAAAACAATACAAACTCGTACTGTAATAAATCCTCCGGATTTACAACCTTCCCAGTGAGATAAGAGGATGACCAACAAATACTTAAACCCTAATGAGTAACGCTTCATATTTTTTTGTATTGTGTATAGATCTAATGATTTAAGCAGTTAAAAAAATGTTATTAATATTTTATATTTATAGAGCATTTTGACTGACGTCATCTATTGCATCATAATTGAAGGAGACGCCTTTTTTTCTCCATAAAAGGAAAAAAATTCCCATAAATCAAGATTAAACTACAACAACTGGCTTTAAAAATTTAAAAAAATACATAAAATCTGCATTGAATACTACTAGATGTCACTGATACACTGATATTTGAATTTAATCAAAGTAATGTTTAATAAAAGTTCCTAAAAGTTGCTAAATTACTTTTATTTTTTGATTGATTAGGAATGAGAGAAAAGTAGAATAGTTCGAAGGAAAAAAATAAATTATTTCATCGGTAATTGTTAATTTTTATCTACATACAATTTGGATATATGATTGTATAACAATGTAATAAAGTATTTTGAATACATTTTAGGATCATATACAAAATATATAATTTTTCAAGGGCCTTGAGACATAAAAATTTGATAGAGAGTAAGGTCCCCTCATTTGTTGGTCTCACTTTGACATCCTATAGTTCACAAATTTCTTCAACATTTATGAAAAAGGGTATCATTCTTATAAAACTTATTTTTTTAGGCCCTCAAAATGCCTGACATTAAAATTTATCCTGTAAAAAGTATATTTATTATATAACGAACTCTGCTCGAATCTGAGCCCAAAGTATCGAACTCAAAAGTTTTGGCTTTAATCCAACACTAATAGTTCGTCAATTATGTTCAAATATTATTCTTTTAACATAAAATAATTCTTTATAGCTTAGTAAGGGTTCTCTATAAAATGATTATGGTAAAAAAGTTTGCGGACATCTGGTAATACCGTTGCATGGTAAAATTGAGGAGTTAATTACCATTGCAGGGAAAAATTGTTTAGGGTAATATCATCGTGAAGCAACATCATTGTAAGATATATGACTGTGAGTAATTTCATTGCAAGACATGATTATAGTGTGCAATTAATATTTAAACTCCACCACTGTCGCGTTTCTAAGCATCAATGACCACTTCTAATATGATACAATACACCTGAGCATAAAGGAACCTTTCTAATATCCCCCACCATGTGCATGTGAAGTGCTGGGCACTAAGGCAGTTTAAACTCTACCACTGCTGTGTTTTTAAGCACTAAGTACCCCTTCTAATATGTTATGATACAACCCCAGCAATGGGTTGAAGTTTAAACTTCCTTGGGGCCCAGTACTTAACATGTACAGCCTGATGGCCGGAGTGGATTTGGAAATATTTTGAGGTTTTATTGATTTAAGGAAAGCGGAGACAGAAGAATTTTACCTGTCTCGAGGCGCAGCATATTCACCAACCGGGGCTGGGGTTTATTAGAGCATAAAAAAAAGGAGTCCTTGGTGATTAGAAATGTGGCGGAGGAAGAGTTTAAAATACCTTGGGGCCAAGCTCTTCACATATACAGCCTCAGGGTAGAGGTGTGTTTTGGGATATAGCGAGGGTTTCTTGACACTGAGAGAAGCGACGGCGGAGAAAGTTATCCTACCTTGGTTCTCAGAAGTTTACCGGCACAACCCGTGTACCTGGGGTTATTATAGCACGATAAATGGGATCCTTGGTGCTTAGCAATATGGCGGCATTGGAGTTAAAGCCGTCTTTTGGCCCAGCATAACACTTGCTCAAACAGAAGGGTTGCATGTGGGATATTAGAAGTGTTTCTCGACATAGCCCAGCAGCTCATTTACACAACCCATAACCCGAGGTGTATTATTAGAGGGGGTGCTTACCATAGGGCTCAGCACTTTAGCTGTACAACCTGTAGGCTGGGGTGCATTTTCTCAGAGAAAAGGCTACGGTGGATTTTTTATGGGCATTCAATAGTTTGATTCCTGGTATATAATATTAACAGAAACGAAATTGAACAAAGTAATAGTTTCATTCAATAAAATTATTCACAACCATATATGTTACAATGATTTTGTCTTGCAAAGATATTATCCACAAAAATTTTGTATTCTAATGATACTCTACTCTACGATTTTACCACGCATCGATATAACCTCGACAATTTTGTCCACATCCGTTTTTTCCACAATCATTTTACAATGAACCCTGAAAAAGAGCTAGTTCAATGTCAACTAGTCAATTATATCAAGATACTGATAAAAGGGGGGTAGTGGAGTAGAAGAAGGAAAAACTAACAAAAAATATTCATTCGACGCAAAGTTCAAAAACTCGAACTTCAAGGGTTAACTCAAATCCAACACTATGTGTAGGTATTAAAAAATACTTTTTATTGCTTTATCAATAATTAATTAATTATAAATGTACTATTTTAGGAAGGTTTTATGACTCTGCAAATAGGATTTTATTACTAAAAAAAAAGGATTTAATAAATTCACATTTATTTTATTTCGTCTATGCTAAAAGCAATTTGAAGGATCTACAAAGACAAATATTAAAATTTGAGTTATTTTAATAAAATTTATGTCATAACTTAGTGATAATATCTAAAGTACGGTTACTATTAACAAGATATGGAATTTAGTCATGGCATTACATTGATTTTGTTCTGGCTAGACACAGTTTTTTAATGTTACTTTTTAAAGACTGATTCACGAGATTAACGTTGGATTTATATCCTGACCTTCTAATACTACCATTAACTGGGCTATATCAGTAGTAATTTTTTGAGTGCTGACTGTTTTAAATCATATTAGCACTTGTTGTTAAACTATAAACAATTTTCAAGATTAATTTCTAACGAAAACTTTTATTTTTAGAATAAAACCAGCTCGTAGTTAACAAATTCTTTCTAATAATTTTTGTTTATTAATACATTTAGTACTTCAATCAATCCTTAATTCAAAATGAAGGGCAAATTGCCTAAAATATACTTAAGACTATACAGATTGAATAAAATTGTTTAGTATTTTACTATATAATTATACAAAACTGAAGACTTTTAAACTTGGGACATTTTTCTAACGACAGAGAGGAGGGATTGGACTGACCCAATTTAAAGCCCACATTAAGGACCGATACAATGTTTAAAATACAAAAATCTATCTGAAAGAACTCAGCCGTATCTGTTTGACTAATTTAAATGGTCGAAATTGTTTTTTGTGGATTAGTGGAGTATGATTTCATGGTTTTACTTTGACTTTGTGTCCAAAAATGACCAAAAGACTCAACAGCAAACAATACGGCCAATTGGGAAAGGTTCATAGGCCAATGAGGGATAGTTTTACTTTCGCGTTGTTCCACAAAAAAGTATGTATTATCAATTCTAGGGGTGTCAATACTGCCAATTTTACGAACCGATTCAAAGAGTACTGATATAGCTATACTTTACAAGATTTGATAAATATTTGAATGTATTAAGACGGTTTTAGTTAATTAACGCATTAGAGAGCGTTACCTCACTAACATATAAATGCACATGGCATTTTCTTGTCAACTGTTGATGTATTTAATAGTTTTGAGACTCGGTCTGTCGCCAATTTTTTTTTTCGGTTCGGTCTTTAAGGATTTTTTCTAGACAGATTAAGACCGATTTAATAGTCAAGACATCGATCTGAGACTGTGGACCGATATAATGAGGTCTCCCCCTTTATGGACTAACATTATTTGGTCTCACCTATGGACTAATTATTTTCCGGTCTCATGTCTTATGAAAGACCATTATATATATATAGATGAACCGTCATTGATGTTTTCATTACATAAAACAAAGATCTTGCATAGATTATAAATATCTAGATAAACTTGAAACTAAAATGTAGACAGTGTGTTTCCGAAAGACGGAGGGGTGTTAAAATCAAATTCAATTGTAGCCCTAATTTTTAGCTGCAAGAACATAGCGCTTCTGTAAATAATGCTATATTTTTCTCAAAAAAATGAAGATTTAATTTTTCTTTTCAAAAAATTTTAATATGATAAATTTAATTTTTCTCTTCAAAAAATTGTAATATAAGAAATTTAATTTTTCTTTCCAAAAAATGTTAATATTAGAAATTTAATTTTTGAAATTTTTGTACAAAAAATTCCAAAACCAAGCTCCTCCCCAAACAATAATCCGTGGTATAGCAAAATTGTATTTTTTAACTATTATTTAAAATATTAAAAAATCGGAATCGGCTTCGCTAATTTTTACTAAAACTGTATTAAAATCGGGATTTTGTTTTTGGTTTTTTTTAATCGTCGCATCACTAATATTTATACTGTTGATGATCAATGATATATATTCGATGAATCAATAAATAATTTGTACCACAGGTTGTAGGCCCCCGATAGGGCCATGGTAGGTTTTTCCCCTCACTTATTTTCAGTTTTTGTAGTAAAGGCAATCTTTTTTTGACCTTTGACTACAAGCTATTTCTTCAAATATAAAAGGACTTTAATAATCACGACTTCCACAAGTTTTTTCTTATTAATTTGAAAATAAGTTTTTAAAAAAACACGCATTCAGGCTTGTAAAAGTTTTTTTTGGGGTAGGGGGGAGGATATGGCTGCTGATTTTGTTTTTTTTTTCAACAAAATACTACTAAGATATATAGTCATAAGAAAAATGGGGCTAAAATTGAATTTGTATAATTTACCTCCCCCTGCCCCTGAGGGGAACAAATATTGTATACATATAGCATTCAAAATACATCCACTCATATATTACAATATGAAATTATAGTTATAATCATAAAACTAAATTTAGATTTGCTTATAATTTGAAAATTCCTAAGGCCTATAATAATTCTTAATTCATTAAGACGGGATTAAATGACTTCCGTATTCTCCATGAGTTAGAATCCAATGGAAGAATCAAAGGAATATACTAAAGTTGATCAACCATCTCAAAAAATCATCGAATTCGGAGTTACATATTCCAGGAAAGACGACGGGATGAAAATTCTTCGAGCTATCTCTGTTTAAACTTTGTATGACGTCATTCTACCGTGTTCACAATTTGAAAACATATATGACGTGAAAGACAATTTATATATAAAATTGGTTCTAGACCAAATTTTAAATAAGACCGATTTTTTGGGACCGAACTAGACAAATTGTTCCTTTGAACTTATTTAGACAGATTTTTTCCTTTGGACCGATCTACAACTAACTTTTTTAAAGTACCGAATTAGTTCGGTCCTACAAAAATTAAAACAGTTTCAGACCAGTTAGAGTTTTCAAACCGAAATTTAAGAATAGCGTTTACTTTTTCCCCCTTATTTGTGTTTTTAACGTTAATTGGTTCAATTAAAATTAAGACTTGTTATATATTAGGCTATGAACAAATCCCAACAATGAGATAACTAGTAAATATTTGCATCCAGCAATTGATTGAATGAATAAGCTTTTGATAAGCTGTGATTAACTGCTATTACAGTTGTAAATTAAATCCATGATAAAGGCAAAAATATACATTACTGTTGCAACAGGCTATTTAAATTCATGATCAATGTATACTTTACAGCCAGCATGTTGGTTAGCAAAGCAGGTACCTGAAAAAGGGGTGAGAGATGGAATCGCCGTGGCTCATGAACAACGTGCTCGGGAAAATGATTATCATGAACACGATGTCTGTAGGGTCACGCCTAGGTGATTCCTATAGAAAGAAATATACACTATGTATATGAACTTCAGACAAGATTCCTAGGTTAGTTGGATTAATTTTAATTCAATAATGTTTACTTATACTTAATCATTGCAACTCTATCTAACCAAGGGGAATAGATATACAGGGTTAGACCCTCATGTAATCAGGCTTACTAGAATTTTTAATTTGATTTATCGTACTGACTCCTGGGTAAAACTGATCGATTTTGACAAAACATACAACCAATCATATTCTATGACGTCACTATTGCTAGAATTGACAATTTGATGTATCGTACTGACTGGTGGGCAGGGCAACCCGATTTTTACAAAAGGCGCAGACAATCAAATTCTATGAGGTCACTTTTAAAAGCGTTGTGGAAGTTAAACTATAGTCGTACACGCGTCATGGTATAACCTGGTGTTTCTATTAGCCTTGTGTCAAACCAATTAAAGGAACATTAAAAAAAAGTGTGTGAGAGAGAATTTCATCATGTTTTTAACACTCATCATTGATCTATAATGTAAATCTTATGAAATCATAATTAACTATAAGCATATTTATCCACACAAATTAAGTATACAATATTGGTAGCTGCAATTAATGCAGCTGCTGGCTTGCCCTCTAATTGTTCCTTCTTAGAAGTTATAAGATCATTCTTCCAAATAAAATAACCAAATTGAACTAATGGCTTTTGATTTGTTAATCTTTGCAGATTTGGTAATTTTTCTGAATGATTGAAAGTTAATACATAGTGCTGAAGCAAAACTTGCAGTAGCCTGAATAAACTACGAAAAAACGTGATATTTATGGAATTAAGAAGAAACTAATCAAAACTAATTTGTTATATGTTTAAATAATATATTTAGCTGTCATAATGGCTGGTCGAAGCGAATCCAAATTTGGATTAGAGGTGCAGTAAACATTTTTCAGTAGATTGAGGTGAGTGCTAAACTCTGTAGGGACTATATTGGACTTCTTAATGTTATAGCCAGACTCGATGAAGATACCAAAGGCCTTTGGAGCCTTTTTGGCAATTACACTGGTGTGGAAGAAGTCACTCGTGCATTGCCTTTTTGTTTGTCGCTCCGACATTTGTACACTTAGAGACATGAGACGAAAACAAAAATTATTTATTTTTATTTCAGCTGCCTTTTAGTTCCGTAATGAAGCTTTGTAATTAAAAATAACGGTGATAAAATCGTAATTAAATGTTTTCAGCCTAAAATATGTAGTTCAACAATCCCTATAAAGAATCTAACTATTTAAACTTAAAAAAATGTGATATATGTAATCTAATTATAGATAATTTTCTAGAGTTGTAATTTCTGTTCTTTGTAACTGATTTAATAATTGTACCGGGGTACTGACACATACCAAACGGAACTATAATAAATTGATATTTGTATTGCCACTATATCATCCAAAAAATGCTCGCTGATGTCGTAAAAACAAATTTCTGAACCACACACTTCAAACAAAATTGAAGAAAGTTGAACTCCCAAGCTCTATAAAAACAACTTGTGCACTATTAAGAAATAGCGATAAAAATGAGGATTTACAATACATATGTTATGGTAAGACTAGCTTAAAATGTGTTATTCTTCAAAAAATATAAATTGAAATACTTAAATTCCATAGTATTTATTATTTTTTAACAACATCTTGATATTCCTTGGACCCTGTAGTTTAATCATTTATTTGACCAAGAACCCCTAGTCTTGGAGATGGATTCGGTCCAGTCCCAAACTCGAAATCCTGTCGTCCGACCCTCATTTTGCCAAACTCGAAAAGCCCATGGTATGAACCTTCCAGCCTGATATTAATTTATAATTGAAAATAATTCCTTTGTAACTAATTGATGACGTCATTTTGTACATTACCGCCCCCCCCCCCAAAAAAAAAAAAAATGAAGAAATTTTGGTTTTATACAAGAATATTTTTTCGTTTGGACGATCAATAATACCAAATTATGCAGAGGCCAATAAAAACATATAACTATAAAAAAAAATATAATCCTGCGGACGACCCTGTTTTGTAATATTTGACTTCATCAAATTAGTTTAGTCATTGCATTTTGATGTTTTAAAATATATGAATCCTCTTATGAGTATATATTGGAATACTTTTATTTGTATAGATTATCATATTTTGGCCCAAAAGCTGGGCCGAAACGCGATACCTCGTAGTCCTATTTAGGCCTAAGCCTAATATTTTTTAATCTGCTTCATATCTACCTAATCTCAATAGACTTTGCTCGATGTTTGATTATATTAGCTTGGTCTATTTTCACATTTTGTTAAAGATTTTTTAATTTTAATAGAAATTGTATCTGTGACAAAAGTTGAATATCACCTTCATTTAATCCCAAGGTATGTAAAAACTAAATCTATTAGAATAATCTCATTAAATTCCTTGCAAAAATATTCTTATGAGACAGTACAACTGCTATTCATTCCCTTCTTTGCATAATCTGACTGATTGATTAAATTCCATATTATATCCTTTGCCTGATTTTAATCTGATAGCATTGGATAGTTAAATTCGGACTCAAATATTTTATATATGTACGCTACCTGGAACATTGGTTCCTTTATTTATTCATAGCTACATGTCTATTTTTAAAGTGTATTTTCATGAGTCATTTTTTTTGTTATTTGGTCTTTCAAGTTCCTTCAAAACCACATATTTTTAAAGTCTCTAAAATACTTAAATTCAAAGTGATGCGTAATGTTGGTGTTTGGTCTAAGACTGTTATTATGATTACTGGATTGAAATAGTTTGGTCATTAAAAAACTAATGTCAGAGTTGGTCTCAAAGAAAAATTAAGTCTGGATTGGCCTTACTCAAAAATTTGGTCCTATTTAAAATTCTTTCTTTAATCATTGTAGAGATCAGAGGTACTCTAACTTTTTTAGCGTGACCCCAAAAGTACTTGTAGTAAAATTAATTTACCCCAAACTTGTGTGGAAAGGAGGGCTTGGTTTTGGATAAAAAATAAATTTGTTAAGGTTTTTTTTTTTTTTTTGGAGGGGCCTTCAATCGTAATCCTACGGGCTCCCCTGTAGTGGCATTGCATTTCTTTGTATATTTAATTTAACACTTGGAACAGGTACTCCCATTACCCCACTAATATAAAAATTACCCCATTTGGTGTAATTTACCCCTGTATTCATACAACTGCTATAGATGAATTATTGATGACGTGGGCTGTGTTTCAAAATTGTAAAATTTATTGAAATGACCTCATTTGAAGTTTAACTCATAAATTAGGTGAATAAGTGAGAAAATCGGTGTATATATTGATGATTTCCAGAAAACAATTAGCATATATTGTGGTCATTAAAGTTATTTTATACTGAAAGCAATAGCTTTATAATATTTTAAATTGAAAAAGTATAGTTTAAAGGTCACAAAAAAGGAGCAAGGTCATGGAAAATTTTATGTACTAAGGCTGGGACGGTAGGCTAAACCCCCAATTTTGTAATAACCGCGGTACACTCTTTACCGGTTCGGTACGGTATTTTTTTAAATGATTTTTTAATAGAATTACTGTAGTTTTCAAGTTTTTTCGATATTTTATTCTTTCATAATTTATTTTCTGTACAAATAAACTTAACTTCTCGTTAAAAAAAAAAAGCTTGGTATGAATTAAACATGAATTATATAATATTACTAGTCATGAATTTATAATTTTTTTGCAAAAAGATGAGCTTGTCTACATTTTACAGTAATACACTAGACCGATTAGCAGTCACAATATTGTCAGCTGTCGAAAAAAATATTTGGCTTGGTAATGATGTACCTGTAGTTGTGAGGTATCAACATGCTAACATGGAACCCTTAGAAAATGTATTTAAATTATTTCTCCACCATATCACTAGGTTCTCGTCGACTGGGATGTATCATTTTTTAAGTTATTATCACTTTTTTTGTATAAAAAAACACATAAATAATGGGATGCTTATGGATTAAAATATTTATACTCAATCTAAATCAAATAATTTAAATAATGATAACCAAACTTTTATAATATCAAAATATGATTATATAAATACCTAGTACCACACTGAAGTGTAAAAACATACCATACCAAACTGCAGTACAACCCTGTACGGTAACAGCCCTAGCATGTAATAAAATGTCCCATGTTCATGGTGATCTCTTAATTTGATTTTTTGTTTTTGCTGAAGTAATAGAAATGACTGTTATGCAGAGTTCTAAAATGAAATGAAGACATAGTTGAACAACCAATCATAAGGGAAGCTGTTTATCAAATAAGAAAATAAATCAAATATAAATATTTCAAAAATATAACCCTTTCATAATAAAAGATATATTTAATTATATGTAGAGAGGAACACAAAACTTGTAGTAGCATGAATAAACTACGAAAAAAAATTCTTTTATGGAATCATGCAACGACGACTCAAAATAGATTTGTCATATGTTTAAATACTATATTTAGCTATATTTTTTATTCAATATGTAGTCTTTCATAAGCAAAAACAGCCTCAACACGCCGTTAAACAGAATGGGAGCTATTGACAATGAACACTTTGTTCATGGTGTACCAAGCTGCCATAATGGGAACTTGGAGCAATTCAAAGATTGGATGAGGCGTGCGGCAGAAATTATTCTCCATGAAGCCCCAATATGCAAGGTTCAGGAAGAGGATCATTGTCATTCCCTTCAAATGAAAGTATATGTCTTCAATGGCGGATTGCCTTGAGACAAGAAGACGTTAATGCTTCACCTTGGGAGGCCCTCACTGTGTTATATGAACAACACTTCAAGCCAGAAGATTTCAGAGTGGCAAGGCAAAGTCTAGTTTCTGTGGGAGGAAAAGGACATAATGATCATTATAAAATTTGATGAGCCATGTTGTAGACATTATCTCCTGGAAGCCCCAAACTGCAAAGTCCAAGGAGGTTGAGGTCAGGGCTAGAGGAGGTGCCACATGAAGGAAGGACAAAAGTGTGCCATACTGTTACAGTAGAAGTTTTGGATATTATTGTTTGAATTGGGTTGTAATAGACTTCTTGATGTTCTAGGTATTCTGGGCAGAGATACAATTGATCTTTGCATCCTTCTCGGACCACACACTGGTGCAGAAGATATTACGAAAGCGTTTTCTTATTTGATGGACCTCTGACATTAATACATTTACAGACATAGTATTAAGAGAAAACTTGCTTAATTTTGTTTCAAGTGTTAATTGTGTGTATAATGAAATATCGTAATTAAAGAAAACGGGGATAAAAATTGAAATTTGGTGCTACTGCAGGTTTTGAATCCCCATTCTGGGAAAACTCATTGAATTAAACTTGAAATACATGTTGAAGTTTGATTTGATCAAGTTGATCACTTCTTCTTTTTCTTCTTGTTATTATCAATATATTTATCTAGAATATAATCAGTAGATATTTGAAGTTTAAATACTTTATGCATATCAAATAATTTATCGATATAAAGTGTGTACGATTTTTGCTTTGGTTTATGGTACTTTATATGGATCGATAATAAGTCATACTCAAAGAAGTAACACAATAGTTTCACAGGACCCCGATATTTCCAGAGAACCCAAAATTAGAAAATTTATTCCCAGGCATCTTACTCTAGAACCATTTTCTGGGAAATCAGAAATCCTAACATATTAAAATGGTATGTTGAGGTAGTTGGGCATCGTATCAAGGTATTAATGTATCTCTGTTAACAAAAGTGTGACACTTATGGTGCTACTGAATTAAGAACCTTATAAATATCAGCTGTTGTTTATATGATTATGGGGAGAGAAAATGTATTACTCCTAACAAACAGGAGAATCTACAATATTTAAAATAGCATAACTGTAGGGAAAATTATATTAAAATATGTATATTATCATGCACATTCAAATCAAATTAAATAAAGGAGGGGGGAGAATTATTTTTTCAGAGGGAGATTTTAAGACCTCCACGACAAAATAAAGAAGACAAAGCACATGCATCAACCGGTTGTCCTTTTCAGATCGGTGTACATCGTTTTTTCTTTACCCACATCCCTTCTTTAATTTTATTATACTTATGCTCTGTTTCCAAAAGGACATAATACAATTTCTTGTTAATCCCACAGTGTATATTATAAAATTGACCGTCTTATTATTTATATACATAAATTTTGCTGTTATTATGGAAAAACAAATGTATATTTTCCAAACAATATTTTAATATAGTATCAAATAAAATTGAATGTAAGATTTTAATAGTATGAAATATATATTTAATTCATATTTTATTCGTTTTTAAAGTCGTGGAGAAATACAGAGTTGATATTATCTAGCCGTAAATATTTTATTATTTTCAATCCGGAATTTCATTGATGCAAAATCATGGACAAGGACAAAAAGACATCTTATCTCTGAACAAAGCGAGCTGAAACGGTTGGAAAGAGCCAAGAAGATTGTAAATTTTCTTTAGGACGAAAAAAATATCGGCAAAATTTTGCTCTTATCTTATGAATAATTTTTCACCGTTAATGCTACTGTGAATCAGCAGAACAGCTGCTACATAACAAACTGAATGTCCAGACAGTGTCTAAACTTTCTTTCATGTTTTCAAAACAGTACAGGCGAAGTCTACCCACCTATTTTATTAAAGAGGAAGGAGCGGCTCAATGGAGATGCTTACATCGAACTTCTGGATAAGAAAGTGCTACATTGGTTCTGGAAAAAGTTCGGGAACAACTTTTCTTTTCGCTCAATACGGAGCTCCATTTCATCGCACCACTAAAACCCAGGCCTTCCTTTGAGACACATGTAACCGCCCTCCTCTCCAGACACGAACACGAATCCCTTTAACTACTCTATCTAGGCGAGTCTGAAGGAGAGTGTGTGAGCTACTCCGCAGAGGAGTGTCCAGTCTCTAGTGGCTTCCATCAAGAAGGTTGGACCAAGCTCGAGTTTGACTACATAGTCATGCTCTGAAAGGAATTTAGTAGGCCTTGTATTGTGGCATTTATTAGAGCTGAGGGATTACATATTGAAGAAAAGTTGTGCCAATCACTCTTTTTTGATGATTTTGTAAATAAATGTCCTCTCCAAACCACTAGTTAAATTTTATAATTGAAAATAATAAAATGAGACCACTAGATAACATAAAATGATAGTCTGGTAGTACTCAAGAGATAAATAGCAGTTGTAATGATTTACTAATCATTATCTGTCATTATCGAGGACATCCCTATACACCTTCAGAAAGGCCTTTACCCGACACTCTCTCAAAGTCATAGTTTTTAATGGGGTCTTGGATTTTGTCTATAAGACCCCTTCGGTGGTGATCCCGCCGGGGTACAGGTCAAACTAAAGGCCTAAATGGAGATGACGTGGGTAAAAAGCATTGGGAGCCTTGATACACCTTTATACAGGACGGTGCGCCTACTCACACCTCAAATGCGACACAGAAGTGGTGCCACGACAATTTGGTAATGTTTTGGCTGAAACCAATGTGGTTCCTCCTGCTGAGACCTTAACCTACTCACCTATTTATCACCTCTGTAAAGTATTTTAGATTGGAGGATATCCCATAAAAATTACACCAATGTGAAGGCCCTTACAAAGTATTGATGATAGCACAGGATTTAATCCCAGAAGAAGAGATTTGTGCTATTTGCGAAGCAGCACACCGCAGTATCAAGGCTCTGAGGCCTAATAAGAGTGGCTACTTAGAATAGTATGTTTATATTATTTCTATCCATATGTATAGGCATATCTTTTTGCAAAGGTACTTCTGCAATAATAATTACGATAAATGCGTAAATTGAGTTTCTAACTTTCCCATTTAAAAAGAGTCAGCCTAAACTTAATTTTTTTATGTGTACCTGACCTTTCTATCTTAAGGATGTTTTATTATTTTTATACCCTTAGGATATTGGGGCATACTAAAAATACATTTATATTCAATAGAACGATAAGGAGTAAAATTGAAGGGAATCGAATCACGTTTTAAATATTTTTCTTTAATCTAAATATCGGAAGTTGGAATTTACTAAATATTATAATACATATACATATTTAATGAATTAATTATGAAGCTTCATGCCAAGTTAAGATCGAAGACGATTAGAAAAGGAATAAAATGATATATCTAAAAAGTAAGTCTCACAAGAATGATTTTGAGAAATATATATACGTTGGCATATTATTTTGAACCTTGAAAAAAACATTAAACTATCTTTTACATACCAAAATATTGAATTGGTTGCCCAATAGTCTCTCTTTCTTGTACGATGCCATCTTAATTCTATCTTATTGAAACCATTTTTCAGCTTAGAAAAAAAATAACAAATATGTAAAGAATATCAAAGCTAGAATTCTGTAAGTTTCAGCTGGTGTAAACAGAGTATGTTTTCCAAAGTAAGAGAATTGAACTTTGTTGTACTTAATGCAAAGGTATACATCGTTCAGAGGATTACAGATAAGGAATTAGTATATACAGCATGCAGTCATTGTTTAACAATGGATTTTGAGTGACTGCTACAGCTGTACATACAAATGTAAGACGTTGTTTGTTGTTTTGATGGCTAGCCAGAAGGGGTTTGCGTCATTTAAAATAATGCCCATCGATCAATCAAGTATTTACATATTTCACTATCGTAGAAAATGTAGGTGTCCTTGTTGCAATCTGGTCTACACGAGACAATATTAATATTACAAAATTCTTAAACTTGGACAGGACCTTTGTCTGGAAAGTCAAGAAGGAACTGGAAGAGTTTGAAGGTAATTATGAGTCTGTTCCATGCAACAGCGAAAAGAAAACCTTGACCTAGTAGTCAGAATTAGCTGTTTATTTTTACTTTGTTGGACTCAGTGTTTGGCCTCCATACTTACCGTACCTCAACTCAATGGACTTCATTGTGTGGGTACAGTTTTACGAAACACCAAGACATCCTCTTGCGGCACAAAATACGAACTAATGTACATGGGTGAGGTTAATTCAAAATTTGCTAAAGGAGATTGCCATGAAGCCCGTCTCCCGTTTCCTAGGTCAATTATTATTAGATAAATTATAATAATGAAAAATAAAAATTAGCTATTATTAGACAATTTTATTGATTAATAATATGTATTTTATTCAGCTTAATTTGTCTTTGGTTGTTATTTGAATCAAATGATTAATTAGGAAAAAATCAATTTTTTTAAATCGTGTTGATTGTTAAATAGAGGTCACATACTGTCTAGGAGATAAAAGAGTGAGTGATATTTGCTGCCGTAACTGCGCTGTATGTAGCGTTAAACATCAGGATTCCTAACATCGACTGTATTTTGAGCTACTTTTTCGGATAATTCTAGTTTTTTAGAACTCTCAAGTAAATTGTCAAAGTATTCAAGACAAACCTTGTTCATCTAGCAAAGTAATTGAATTATTTGTTTATTGTTGATTGCAAGTCTTGGCTAGGAGATATAACGTTAAACTAAAATACTTATTGATATTAGTATAACACAATTCCTCCAAACAACTTAATATTTAACTTTAAGTTTTGTATATATATATATTTACATGTATGATATGAGGAAAGATAAATAAACGAAATATATTTGTAAAAATGTGATTTGGAGCAGAAAAAATTGAATTTATTCGGTTCTAGACAACCCAAAAAGTTTTAGAAACAGTATTTTTATTGTAAAACAAAAGGAAAATTATAATTTTACATAAAAAATCTAAAATGTTAGAAGTACTAAGCTTTTTCTGACTGGTAGTCAAATTTAACAAAGATCTCTTTATCGGGATCCTTCCAATTTAAAAATTAATAATATTTCGGATCATTGTCCGAGAACTGAAATTTAAATGATATTCAGTGCTGGCTCCGAGATTCATCAAAATATCAGAAATATCGGATTTGAAAACTAAACAGAATTTGGTTTTTAAGGCAACTTAAAGAAATGACTCCGTTATGGGGCTTCTTGGGGCCCTTGTGTTCCGCAAGAGATTGCAATATAAATAAAACCGTTTGAACACATTTATATGAAAAACTGCTCTAGGGCAATATTAATGTAACTATCAATTTTTCTGTACTTTCTTATACTTCTTCAAGGAAAAAAAAATATACATATAACACAATTGTCGTTAAGGGCTATTAAACTTACTAATAGCAGTGTTTTTGTCTTGTTTCATCTTATTTTGAGTTATTAAAATTTTGTCATATATAGTATTGTCTTTATTTCGGCAGAAAAATAAAGATTTGAATTAGTCAAACAAAATATTATCTAAATAATAGTTCGTTTCGAAGACGTCAATCAAAAAGTATTATTTGGCGAATATATTTTGTCTAGTCATAGTTGACAAAATTAAGAAAAAAAAGGTACGTCAGCAGATTTTTTGTTCAAGATGGGGGCTAGCTCAAAAATCTGATTACAGTTTTTATAAAGAATTTTTTTGTTTGAGATCATCCATTGGACAATTTCGTTATGACGTAAGTGAAGCTGCAACAGCCAGTTCCAATATATTTTTAGAAAAATGATTTTTGAATCGATCTCTGATCTCTGGAGACCTAATCTGTCCAACTGTTTGTTTACAAGTTTTTTCGGTGAGTTTTCTCCCCAACCTAGTAGTTCCCTCCTTATCTGTCTATTTTAAAATTGATTGGAGAGCTATAAAAAAAGAGTTAGTAGTCCAATACAGATAGCATATGTGTGTTTCATCACAAGTGAACATGTCTTCAAGTGAGTCATCATTTATGGAAGCTTTACTTCTCGTTTAATCCAAAGTCTGATTTATCTAGCAGGGATTATATTGAGGACTGAATAGTATTCATTCCTTGGAGCCAGTATTGGGTTAAAGTTAGCTTTTTAGTAAATAGTCTAGGATCTTGCTAACCTGTAAAAAGGTTTAAAACACCCTATATGCATTCCAGTTCGTCACTTCGAAAGGTCTTAAGAGCCCTTCAATATGTTTTCCTTGAAATTGCTTCTTCTGATTTCTTTGCACTTTTTGATTTACTTCCAACTAAATATCTCCACTTGAACGGATTCTTTTGTTCAAAGTTATCAAAAAAAAAACCTCACGTCGACCAGTCCTTAACCCCACTTTACAATTGAACCAATTAATCTCGATTCGAATGCATGCTTCTTGCGTCATTCCCATAGAAACTGATCCCCATTTGTCGTCATCATAGTATAGTAGGGTTTTTAATTAGTCTTGTGGCAACGAGATTGTGTAATGAAAGCTATGGGCTTTATATGAAAAAATATATATATTTTTTCTATATGGCCAATATATTTATTGTTCTTGCAATATAAAGTTGAACATATTCATAAAAATTTAAAACCTTATTATTTATCAAGCTCGTCCGCCTCTAATTCTCTTGGCAAGCTGAATATCTTTAGGCAGGATTTCCTCTTGGCATGAGTTGCAGACAAATTCCTATCTTCCAACGGTCTTACAAGATAAGCCTTGAAAGCTTTATATAAACTAATGACAGTACTACACTGAAATATCAAGTCAATCTTGAAATCTTGATACTTTATAAATTCTCTATGGGCTACGTTTCCATGAAAAAAACAATGAGACTTCTTTACACCTCCAGCAACAGGTGCTAATTTACAAGCCCCTTTAGTTGCAAATTGCTTCCGATGAGCCTTTCTTCCAGTTAATTTAGGAGCAGTTTTCTTGGAATGAGCCATTCTTTAAAAAAATAATCACAAGATAAAAGTTACGTCTAACAACAGCAAACATAAAATAAACAACGGATTGGGAGTTATTTCCTTCCAGATAATCTAATAAAACATCATGGCAGCTAGCTGCTCTTCTCAAAAAATATCGGGAAAAAATTATATCTTAGTGGTCACGTCAGATTGTTACACATTCTCAACTAAAACTTTTTTCCATGGTCCTGGCACTAGATGAAGACCGATATTTTTGTCCAGCAAATGTTACTACACAAACCTGTCCAGAATAATATTAAACCAAGGTAATCAAAACTATAGGATTTCATACAAGTCTAGAACTTCAAGACCCAAACCCAACTCTACAGCATAACTAACTACATGGGTATACGACGTCCTGGCTTGTCTTTGTCCTCCGTGTCAAATATTTCATATTTGACACATAATATATCATAATATATTATTATCAGACTTGCTATCCATCAATTACTTACGCATTCAAAGTATTATACCACGGCTTGTAGTAGTAGTAGTAGTAATAGGTAGCTAGAAGCTAGGCACGAAAATGCATCTCGTACAACTTAATACAATATATTTTACCTTAGGTACATGAGTTCTATTTCATGATATTTTTTATAATTAAATTACAAATGCTTTTTAAATCAGATGAGTTGAAGGTTGTTTTTTTTTACTCACAACCCAAGAAAAAAAAAAAATTAGTAATTTAACAAAATGTAATTTTAATTATATGCATCGAAACGCTTATTTTCGTGATTTACTGAGTGTTTCAAGCAGATGGAAGCCTATTATTTGGATTATAATCCCATCAAAATAATAAATCTGTTTTGTGGAATATATTATGGTTTCAGGGTCGGATCTAGGGAAGGGTCCAAGCAGTGGTGTTGTCATCCCCTTGGGAGGGGAGTTGAGCCTCCCTAAGAACTTTTGAAGCCCACATATGAACGTTTCAATAATTGCATCAAGCGTATTTCGTTTGCTCACTTCCTTCTTATTTTTTCTTACCATTTCTCAAGGTTAGACCATCATGTACTCGGGCTTGCTAGAATTTTCAATTTGATGTATTGTACCGACTGCTGGAGAAGAAAAACAGATTTTTACAGAACGCGGGTACGACTGATGTTCTACTTCCAGCACGCTTTTATTATTGACGTAATAGTAAATGAGCGGTTGCGTGTGTTTCTTAACATAAGTCTCACAAACGTGTAAGGACCTTTATAATATGAAACTTAGCTCTAACTAACCTCACTCCTAAATCTAATATTAATATGAGGAATAGCTCTGCTATGACCATTAAACCGTTAAGGGAATTTTATTTCTTGTCACCCTCCCCAGTCAAACCAATGTTTGAGTTACTACATCCAAAATGAATTAAAATATCAAAATTTCATAATTAATTACATAGGACTTCATGTAAAGGAAGGTCTTAAATAATATGTGGAAGATACATTTATGCTTTAATATATGTATGAGGTCGTAACTTCCACAGGGCGAAATTGCATAGGGTAAGTTCTGATCACCGTCTGAAATTTAGCAAGTAGACGTATAAAATAACCATGCATGTTCCTGTGATATTTTTTTTGGACCTCATGATTATTTAGAGCCTCAAGATTTGTTAGAGCCTATTTTTTACCAAAATATAACCTCATTTTCCGTCTCTCTTTCTTTTATTTTTAAGGGAAAGTATGTTTGGAAGGCACTCATAATATATCTATATATATACATTGTATTGATTGAAAAGTAATGTGAAAGTAATTTAAAAAGAAACATACAGGAAAAATCCCCTTACGATTAGTAACCGTTTTTCCCTTTCTAATCACTAAAACTTTATCCCTAGGTATACGTAGACATTGTAAAACTATAATTAATGAATTTATGAAGTCGATATTTGTACGTATGATAAGTATATTTCCTTATCTAGAAGCGACAGGGAGTCAAACTCAAGCACACTGATTGCAGTATAATAACTTTTTCGCTGAGTATTGTCTACTATGCCATGGGGTGTTGTCTTGGTGGTGAAATTTAAAAAAAACGAATAATTATCTTTTTGATACATGCATAATCTTAAATAATGGGTGATTTTGAATCTTTCCATTCTGTACAACTTACAGGTGATGACGAAGCAACAATATGGCTGACGTCTGGCCTGCCTCCTTTCCTAACCTCAACTCTTTGGACGTTACAATTTGGGGTGCCTTGGACAAGAATGTCTGTTTCACCTCTTAAACAAATTCGGATTCGCTCCTAGCTGTCATCGTGACAGCGTGGTACGCCAAGGCAAAGCCTTTATCGTCAGGAGCTGTCAATGTGTTCACCAGCATGTCGAGGTTGTTAATATAAGAACCAAACTCACAACTTCCTCCAGATGGTAAGACCTTTACTATCATGATCTTCCAAAGTACTAATTTTCAAAATATGGAAAAAGTCGAGACCCCTCTCCTCCTATTCTTCAAGCAAAGTTATTTACCTATTATTAATAGGTTGCAAGGATTGAATTCAATCAAAATCATACTAATATCTGCTCACACTTACCAACAATGTGGTCTGAAATGTAAAAAAGTTGCAGTTTAAAACATTTTCGTTTTATAATTTATAAAAATGTGTTTTTGGGTATATTGGATATGTGCAACAAAAATCATTTAAGGGTTAATTTGTAATAAATACTAATCAAATACATTGGACATCAAACATAATTAGGTTTCATCTCCTTGCCTTCAAAATATTTATTCATAACTAAAACTATTTCTAAATATTTTGAAATTAGTAAAATTTAATATTAAAATCTGAATCTTCTTTAATATCTTTGATGTTTTAATTATCAAAATCCGTATGATCTTATATTATATTAGGGTGAGCAACCGTCCTCTTTTGAACAAACCTGAGCACTTTATGAATATATAAAAAGTTTCCCGGACATTCTTGAGAGGATCTAAAAAGAAGACATACACATCCAAATGAGGACGGGCGGTCACCCTTCATATAGGCTTCAAAAAATCGGTTGGTTCTTTTATACTATAGTGATTGGACCCACATACATAAACAATATTATGTAGATGAAGAGGAAAAAAAAAGTTTTAGCTGTCTAAATTGACAAATGGAACATGATATCTATAAAACCAAAAAAAAAAAAAAAAAAAATTGGATTGACCTTTTGATATCTTATTTGTCATGTTATCAAACATGCATAATATTTATATTTAAAGACTAGAATAATCTATGAGCAATGCCTACCATAAGTGAACAGTAGTGATGTGCTGTTCATTAACAGTTTGTTCAAAATGAAGAACTCTTATAAATAAGGTAAACAAATGAGTCGGCATGTAAATCATTTGCATTTTTGGTATGCTAAAAAAGAAAAGGAAACTGAAAATTTAAGTGGTAGCTCTGGCAATTTGATTAATGTTTAGTAGGAAAGCAGTTTCATTATCAGTAATTATGTAGTTAGCAAGGGCATAGGCTAGAATTACTCAGTTTTTGATCCTCAATTCCACTCTAAGTCTAAGAAGGATTTAGAGTCATAACTAGATGTGTATAAAACTTGTCCTGGAAATAGGGAGCGGCTTTTTTTTGTTGGTAATCCCTCCCTTTATCATTGGTAGGTAGATATGGATTGCAGTTTGTGTACGTTTCCTTCCTTTCATAGCTCCTTGCAGCTTGTATAACAAAACGCTATGACAGCTAAGCTGCTCTTCCCCAAAAAATTATTTAAATTATCATGGCGACCACTTTTATCTTTTGCTTCTTTATTTTTTGATATCGGGGAAATATACATATAATGCCTCAGTGCTGATAACTCCCTAAAAAATATTAGGCCTTACTCTACGTCATTCATGGGCATACAGACTCGTTGTTACACTCTACACTAGACATGGATTGATGTCAAGATATTAGATGTAGCCGTATCCCTGAAAACTTTGGTTTTCTTATGTCACAATTGGTTTGTTTCCTTTACCAACAGATTCATTTTCTAAGGATAAAATATTAATAAAATAAATCTATAGTAATTATTCTTTAGTAGCTTTTCACTGACAAGTTTTTATTAGGCTTTGGAATCAAACTGTTTATTTTGGAGTTGTAATAATTTAAGAATAAGTTGCTTATTTATTTTTTTAGGGCTTGTAAGTTCATACTTAATCGAAAAAGGTTGACTCTTGATGACGTCACTTTATAATTTTTTGTCATTTTCCGTTATGCCGCATGCAACTTTTCCTTCCCTTTCCAAGGATCCCCCTAGTTAATTTGGTTCAAATGGGTAAATTGATACCCGTTGCATAGTTACGGAGTGGCCCATTGAAATCTGAACACTTACTAATTCAATAATTAATTAAGGTTGAGTTCAAAAAAATTGATTCGTATTTCGATATATTAAAGCACAAACGAATAATTACATAACTAAACAAACCCATGCTCTATACCTTACGTAAAAATAGAGATTATGATACTACCACGTGATTGAGAAATTTCCATTCGTGCACTCCAAATAGTCTCCAGTACCACCGTCTACGCAGCAGCAAGTCCGAAACGTTGGAGAGGAAGAAGGGTTCTGTCAAGAAGGCTCAGCTGGACCAGTAGGAGTTAAAGAAAATAGCCCATACTAATCCCTCAGTTCCATGTGGTCCTATGTAAGAGATCTCGAGGTTTCATACAAGACAGTCCAGAGAGCTATCAAAAAAGTGAGTGGAAAGAGAGTTTCGGCGCATCCTACAGCCCTGATATCAACCCCACGACTTCAGTGCCTGTCATCCATACACTGAGGCCCTCAGAGCAACTGTCAGCTATCACTGAGACGCAATGACAGAGTACTATATCTGTAGCGGGTGTAACATATATTTATTGAATTAATATTTTTGAAATTCTCTTGTTCATTAATTTATTATTATATCTTGTTGAAGTTTGAAATTCAAAAATTTCATATTTTAATGAACCACTTGGTAGTTCTGGAGTAAAATTCAACACTTTTAATGGTAAAAAAAAAAAGGTTTGGATTCGATCACTACCATGTACAAATATTGATCAAGCGGTCTTCGTTTTGCTATTTTTGTTACCTATCTAAGGATTGAACAACTAATAGAGAGTCGTTATTTTTTGTGAAGGAGAGTTAAGGTAACCAAATTAAACAAGAGAGTTGATTTTCCCCATCACTATTAAATATACATTTTCCATTGATCTTTTCTTCTTCTTTAGATAGACCTACACATAACATATATACAAGATTTGTGTTATGTGACAATATCAACACAGGGAATTTGAATTGGTTAGATTGAATTATGAAGATGTTTTAAGAACGATAGAGACATAAAAAAAAGATATTGTCAGCAGTACCTAAGACAAAAAAGAATAAAAGATAAATATTATTACATTTCAAAAACGAACTTTGACCCCTTATCTTGTTCACTTTATTTATTACAATTTGATCTTTATTGTATCAACCTTTTTTTTTTCCAAAAAGATAAATAAAAATGTACCAAAACAATTTGTATTAGTCTACAAATCCCTATATTTTAACATGCCTAAAATGTACCCGACCACACTAACTGCAAATCAGAATTTCGAATACTAAAGTGAGACATAAAAGTATGGACAACGGACAAAAGTACCATGTATATGTGTATGTCAGTGGTGTAAACCACCGTATCATTTTAGTAGATCCAATACAAAATAGAAATATTCTTATTCAATAGTATAGTATATATTTACATATAATCCATGATGTCCCCTTAAGCGTTCATTCTGGGTGGTTCTCCTTTTAAAATACGCATAATTAATGTGGACATGAAGTATACGTCTGTAACTAACAATGCTAATAAAAAAAACCTCATTTATGCTCTTCAAATCCTTGCAATGTATGTATAAAATTATTTGAATTATAAAACAAGACTAAAAAAAATTTAATCAAATATTCCAAATTAGCAAAAAAAAATTACAATAAAATGTTAGGAGTGTATGATATATATGGCTAAAAATGATAAAAACTCAAAGAGTATTATTCATTGCGCCTAATTTAAAAACATGATTGCAATTTCGTTTTTAATCAAAACAAATAGTATTATAATGTATTATCGAAAATTATATTCAAAAATCAAATTATAACTCGTTAAATAAATAAAACAGAGTAATAAAATAGTACGAAAAAATGAATATAATACAAATTTGATGGCAAAATTATCTTTACGGAACAAGACAAAAACATTATGTAAATCCGTTCAATGTTTGTATTTCCAAAATCTCGCCCAAAAAGAGATTATTTTTATTATTAGATCATAACACCACCATGCAACAGTATTTTTGTACACAGGCTGAAACCCAATATTATTATTTTTATTTAAGCCGTAGAATACGAAATTGATCTATAAAACTTTTAATGTAAAAAGGTTTGAGATTTAAAGTCATTTCCTAAAAAGTCAAGTGTATAGGTATAGCTACGATTCACTACTATATTTCGACATGAAATTACTATATAAATCAAAATCAAAATAAATAACAAATTAATACAAACATTCAGCATTTAAATAATAAATTATTTATTACTTTATCTTGTTGACAATTTATAAAAATATAAAATGAAGGACCTTACGTAGAAGCGAATATCTTTTTTATTTTTTCTTCAAGTAATATATATTTTAACTGGAGTTATAGAATAGACCTTACACTTCAATTTAAAAAACATCGATTTTCAGTAATTTTTGATAAATTTAGTTCTTAATATTTATTAAGGAATTTCATAGAATAAGCTGGTTAGGTTGCGTTGAATACATAATAATATTCTGGGAGAAAAATTTGAACTCTTTATGAATTTTTAAGTAAGAATATATAATAATGTGGAAAATAATTTAGATGTAAGGGGCTTAAAACAAGTTAATAGATGCTTCTAATTTAAAATAATTAATTATTTAAAAGATATAAACGATTTAATTTTTAATTTAACCAATAAATATTAAAAACTAAATTGACGAAAAATTAATCAAAATCGACCTTTTTAAAATACAATTTAAAAAAAAAATCAAAATAGTATCTCTTCAGGGTTGATTTTATCTAGAGGTAAAGATTTTGTTATTTTTCTAAAGTAAAAATTAAAGGAGAGGTTTTGTAAGGACATTTATTTTACAAAATCATCTGAAAATAGTACCTTGCATAACTTATATTGAATATGTGGTGACTCAGCTTTAATAAATGCTTCAATGCTAGGCCTAAATCCCTTGTAGAACTTGACTATGTAGTCCGACTCGAGCTTGGTCGACTCCTCTTCGATGAAAGCATCTACAGACTGGACACTCCTGTGAAGTGTAAAACACACCCTTTCCTCCTTATGCACCTAGATAGAGTAGGCCAAGGGGTTTGCATCATGAGAGGAGGGTGGCTTAATGTTAAGGTCCGGAAAGTTGTCCCTCAGGAAGGCCTGGGCTTAGCAGCGTGATGACATGGAACTTCGTTTTGATTGAAACTTTTCTCTGACCCAAGGTAGCACTTTCTTATCCAGAAGTTTGATGCAAGCATCATCATTGAGCAGCTCATTTCTCTCCACAAAAATGGGAGGGGAGATTTCGCCTGTGCTCGCCACCGGATTTTTTGTTATGAAGATATGTCTCGCTGCAGCTTAAACATTGTTTGTATGTTCGGTTGTGATCTAGCGGTAGTTCTGATTATTTACATTTGCATAAATAATAAAAAAAAATACATCAGATAAGAACAAAACTTTGGCCGAATTTTTGTTCGCCTTGATAAAATTTAGAATCTTCTTTGTTCTTTCTAACCGCGGTCAGCTTGCTCTGTTCAGATGTCTTGATGTCCTCTTCCATTATTTTGTGGAAATGTCATTCCATATTGAAATACATAAAAAGTTGCATCCCACAGTTATTTCACACGGGGTTACTTCCTGCCGCCCAAACACAGAAATGTTCACTTAATTTGGTTGTCAGCTGTGGAAGTTTTTTTCTGTTTTCCTCGAATGAATATCCTCAACGCTGATTGGTTGGAAACGAATTAATTTTTATTAATCTCTGAGCAATTATCAATTATTACTGAATAACAATGTAATAGTCAGAAGAATTGACTAACTACAAATTGATATTGGACCTCTTTTCTGTTTCTTTTCGGAGGAGGGGTTAGGAGATACAATAATGGTAGCGACGTGTCCAATGATATTAAAACAATCATTCTAATAAATAAATTCTGATAGTAATAACATTGGGTTATTTATTGGTTCAGCATCAGTAATCAGACAAAATGATTCTTTCTACCCAGCTTCTTTAAAGGACCAAATGAGTTCAGTCCACGACGCAAAATGACTACAATTTTAGAGCGGACTAGGATTTTCACACTGAAAACCAACCGAAGTATTTACTAAGGATTCATGGATCTTAGATCAGGATCCAAATTATCCGGTTATGAGTACCCGGAAAATGAGTTATCAAACACAGGTAACAATAAATATATATATACAGAGTGACATATTAATCTAGGATATTACATTCCTCCCTTCTAATGAATAACATCCAGAAAAACACGCTTTTAATAGTATCGATTTCTACTTCAATATAGGTATAATTTGATCCTGATGTCCTCTATGCATGTTGCCATCCTTTGTTTGACATTCATGGGATAAATGACATTTTTTTGTTCACGATTTGGCCTGAGACCCACTTATCCTTTAATGTATTGAAATAATTTTCCATAATAATCTGTTTTTTTTGCTTTTGCGATACAAGACTTGATAAGAGGATGTGTCATAATATATTTTCTGTTTTTCTTCGGATCATTAAACTTTATTTGAAATTTAATAAAAAAGGGTTTATTAAATTTAAACAATTTCTCAATGTTATCCACAAAAAAGCTCAAATGGTGACTTTCCCATAGTAATATGGGGAATGATTCACAATTGAAATAAAAACGTTGTTAGTCGATGCGCCCACATACTCAACATTTTTAATTGTTGAACAGAATTATCTGCCTGGCCATTAGACGAAGGGTGATATGGACTCGAAGTAATATGTTTTATACATTAACTAATTATGTAGTTTTCAAAATTCCTGTGAAGTTAAACAAGTAGCATTCTCAAACAGAAGACTAATAGGCAATCCAAATGTAGAAAATACTCTTTTTAACAATTGTATAGTAGTATGAAATGAAATGAAATTAGTGGGATACACTTCTGACCATTTGAAATTAGCAACAACGATTACTAAAACATATTTCATATATACAGAGGGACATAATAATAGCTAGGACATTTCATATTGCTTAATACTTCATCATAGTTCATCAAACGTAGTATTTATCTTGATAAGTCATTGAAGGAACATCTACATAAAGGAATGCATTGCGTGAGTATTCAAATGTTATTATAAAAATAATTTGGGCAGCAAATGGGGTTAATTAATGTTAATTTTATCATTAATATAGGAAGGTTAATTGATTACTTAAGACATATTGTTTCTGCCATCCTTTGTGCATAAACAAACAAAAAGAAACATTTCATCATCATGAGCGTGTAAAAAGCCAAAAGACAACGGATATCAGATCTCATAGATGCTGAAGTTGAGTTGGCGAGATTTATGGACATTATGAAGTGCTCCAGGAGCCTAGTTTACTAGGGGCCAAGATGAAAAGTGATGTAGAAGACGTCTCTAGAGAACCAGGAAGTAGAGGGCACCATTTAAAGAGGGATCTGTCCAGCAAGGAGTACCCCACCAAATGGATGAATTGCCTCGCCAAGGACTTGTCTGTCGGTACTAGGGCCATATCGAGGGAGGTAAAGGACGGCTTGGGATTGCATCATACAACTTCTGATAGAGGTCATTAAGACAAGGATGCTAGAGTTTTCACTTTTTGCTGGCCTAAACTGTAAGGTAATAATTATTCATTGCTCCGGCATCAGTAATCTATAACGTATTTTATTATGGTCCAAACTTTGTGTAAAATGCTAATACAATTCGGAACAAGTATCTGCCTAATTTAGGTTTAGGATCTGAAATCGGTTACTGGAAAGTTAAAAATCCCAACGGATCCGGATCCGTCCTATATCTATGTGATTCCACAGATTTCTACATTATTGCCTTTTTTTCTCTCGTCCTCAAAAATATATCTAATTATTATTTTATCAATTTTTTTGATTTAAAAAAAAAACATGAAATATTTTTAAGAGCCAAATCTAATTTATTTTTATCAAACATGTTTTATACAATAGTATATGTATAAATAGGTATATGATATTCAAATATGCTAATAGAGATTGGCTCATAAAAAGACAACCACACTCTTTTCCTCCTTCTTCGAAATGGACACGGAATAAATGAGTTTTCCATTTATCTTCATGATTTATTTAAGGGTTTTCGTCTATGTTTGAATGTACAACCTATTCATTGTTCTCCCGATAGAAGTAGCAGTCGTAGGAATGAAAGTCTTATAATAATAATAATAATGGGTCACATATACAGGGTGCACCTTGAAAAGTGACGTCTTGCAAAAAGTGTACTCACACTCTTATTTTAAGGGATACGAGGTTGATTTAATCAAATTAAATCAAATCTTGTTAATCAAGTTGCTTGTATTTTTTTTAATGAAAATTGATCAGACAGCACTTACGTGAAATGAACGTACCAATGGACACCATTTGAAGATATTTGCTATAAATGTTATATGAAAAAGAAGGTATTATCCCTTATTTTTAATAAGAATTCGACGATTTCCATAATTATGTCCACATTTTCGATACTTGCACTTCCAGTACGTTTTGTATATCAAAATTACGGCAACGGAATCCACAAAAACAAAATACCAGGTGATTGGCTGTTACATTATCAGGACAATCACAAAATAATATCAAAACTGTGCCTAAAGTCTTTTTACTACGAAATTTTATCTTTCTAACGCTATTTAGTGCCAATCAATCGCTCTAATACAACATGATATACACAGTACTAAAGCCATTTTCGGAGTAAATAAATGGATTTGATTTTATTAAACCTATTTCTTTCTGATATAGAGTCCATAAATTTGATTAAAAAAATACATTTTGTACAAATTAATATCAAAAGTTAATTTTTGCACATACAATAATACACTAATTATCCCATTCTAATAATTAAGTTAATATAGACTAAATAAACGAAAATGTGAGTATTTTTAATCGTGTAAGGACACAAATTACAACTGATTTATCAGGTATTATATTAGTCCTTATTTATTTGGTAGTGTTCAGTTCAATCTTAAGACTAGTGAATAGGACTGTCAATATTAGAACTGATTAAAGAAAGAAAAAATAAAGTTGCGTGACGTCATTAAGGACCAAAATTTATAAGTTTAGATACCTGATATACTGTACTGTATTGAGACTGAACTGAAAGGGACAGCAGTATTTACTTCTAAATCAGGGCAGACAAAGCACTAATTGTATCCTCACACGTTTTAAATACACATGTTTCTCCTCTCTAAGAATCATTGTAATATGCAGTTTTAATCCGTGATATGTATTGATATCGTATGGCATGCCTTATCATATTGATATTTCTTGACATTCTTAAAAAAATGTACAAAGCAAAGAAGTTGAATTCTGAGGATAAAAAGAATTTTGTACCCACAGTAGAAATTTGAATCTGTTGGATTTTTTTTTTTTTTTTTTTGTGGTGTATTTGAGAATAATGTCAATACTACTCCCTGCACCAGTTTCGATTTTCTCAAGGTAGCCTTCACGAAGAAACTATGAAAAAACTTTTTTAGCCTCCGTCTTCGTTTTAAAGTGGTGATTGATCAAGATGCTATTTTATTGGATTTAGAAGTTCATTGGTATACGAGTGTGGTCTGAAAAGTATCCAGCCTCAATGTGAAGATGGAAGCAATTGTAAATACAATTTAGTCCTATCTATCCAATATGTGTTGACAGTTGCTTAACAAAGTTTCATCCATTTTGAATGTCTATTTGCTATGCAACAGTCGTTTGAATGAGTTGATGTGATTGTTTTTGTGAAAAGGGACTGGAACAGTTTTTGCTTTCTTTGGAGCCAATTCCCCCCTTTCAGCCCACTGTTAGGAGTGTATTTTTGTTTAGGGCGTATTATGGTGTATCCAAGTTTCATTTAGGAAAATTAATTGGCCCCAAAACTCGGATTTATTGAACTGACAAAGATTTTCGTCAAATAAAGAGGCCTTCGTTAACAATTATTTTACAGACAAAAATACCGAGTACTATTTGGATGGGTTACAGAGCATCGATAAGTTTCTAGAGTTACAAGGAAATTATGTTGAAAAATTAAATAAAGACTCAGAAAAAGTGTCTTGTATCTTTGTTAGGTAAGAAACTTTTCAGACCACACTCGTATTTACTATTTTACTCAATTTTATTGAAATAAATTGATTTATTTAAAAAAATTATAACTGGTTTCATAATGTTTCCTTTCTTGACTCACCATTTTTTGTCGTGCACCCCGTATGTTTTTACGTACATATGAAACATAATAAATGACGAACAAAGGAGCTCACAAATTATCCAAATGAATTATTGGAAGTGTCTTATCAAGAGTTGTGTCACTCTTTATCTACCAAAAGAAGTTGACACAACTACAAAGACAAGAAAATATCTAAACGCAATTCCTTCCACATAACATAAAGATCACACATAAACGAATAATAACTGATTGTATCATTAAATGAGCTAAATGAAGGTTTGAAGTGAGAGTTTGTGCCTTGACTGAGACGTCGGATGCTCATCAAGACTGCGTGTTTACATGTAATTAATTGGTACTAGTAGCGTTATTTGGTCCATTTCAGTCTAAGGATCGGTCATATCAGTCCATGGGATCCGTCTTATCAGTTCTTGGGACCATTCTTTAAGACTGTTGCTCTTTCAGACTGTCCGTATTACAACTAATCAAAAGAATAAGAAATATAGTGACGTCCTCCAAGACGAAACATTATAAGTTTGAAGACTGAAATGGAGGACTGAACTGAACTGTACTGCAGTATGCATTCCTAAATAACGACCTGTTGCGAAATTGTACACCTTTTATACATAAAAAAAACCAAAGATTAACTTTGAAATACAGCTTAGCTGTCTTGACGTTTTATTAAATTAACTGCTACTAGCTATGAGATCCTATGAGACAAGAGGTTAGACATGTAGTAACTCTTGCCAATGTCCTTGTATATTTTCTTCTCCTATTCCTCCATCGTCACAGCTGATTCTAGCTCATCTAATGAAACCATATGACAGTTAAGCTGATCTTACCATTTTTGTGGAGAGGAAGGAGGGGCTCAGAGCAGATGCTTACATCGAACTTCTGGATAAGAAAGTGCCACCTTTGTCCAGACAGAAGATCGGGGACAACTTTGTTTTTACTCAAGACAGAACTCTGCCTTCCTGAGAGACAACTTTCCAGACTTTTGGACCTCAACATGTGGACGCCCTTCTCTCCAGACGTAAAACCCTTGGAATACTCTATCTAGGTGCATCTGGAGGAGAGGTTGTGTGATACTCTTCATAGGAGTGTCCAGTCTCTAGAGGCTTCCATGAAGAAGGAGCGTATCAAGATCGAATTTGATTACATATTCAAGCCCTGCTAGTGATTTAGGCCTTCTATTGAGACTATTATTATAGCTGAGGGATCACATTGTAAATAAAAGTTGCGCCAATTACTATTTTCAGATGATTTTCTTTAATAATGTGCAACACTAGATAAGATCCACCCTATATATGATAAATGACCCAGTAAAAACGCCCAAAAATAAAAAACAAATACTTTTTCGGTATGTGCTATTATGATCAATAGAGTTGTATAAAATATAACCAATCGGTATGCTTTAAAACCGAAAAAACCAGAATAGTTACTTGTTAACCCTCATAATTGTAAGGTTGTTTGGGAGAAGAGCAGCTTAGCTGTTATTACATTTTATTATGGCAGCTGCAAACAGGCGTGAGAAGGATGAACTAATCAAAAATCATGCTCCGGAGATATCAAGGACATATCATCTGGTATTTTTCCAATGTCGATCCTCAATTCTACTTCAAGTTGATCAAGGATTTATACTTATAACTTTACAACAAATCTTTAGTTTCACTCTATGTGGTTCATGAGCACACAAATACCAGTGATTACTTAAAAATAAAAAACACTCTTCAGATTGCAAAATAGAATTAAATATCGCCCCCATTAAAGTCTTAGTTTATACAACTCCAATAGTCAACACTCACTTCCCGCTCATATGACAACCAGTGTTGTCTAACTATGGCATGACGTTTGCATAATGTTATGTATTAACTATGCTTTTTTCGACACAATCTACATCATTTTTGACTCCATCCTTTTAATTGAATAGCTTAAATTTCTCTTTGTGAGTAATGAGTGGTCAAAATCTGAAGCAAAAGATTGAATGATATCTTTTTTTTAATAGTATATTTTATTATACCACTTCATTAATTCGGACAAATTTGATATTTTAGATATGATTATATAAATCACCTCATGAAATGAGTCCCTTCTACCAAACTTTAAATTGAATTATAATCATTAAATAGAGAAAGAAATAATTGGGTTTCAACTACTCAAAATACACTTATTATGTAGGTATATGAAATGGAGGAGATCGTTAATCAAGACGCGAGACTCAAATTATAAATTTAAAAAATGAGTCCTATCTACAATTTAGTTTTATTTTGTACCATTTTTCAATTTTAATTAATATAAGTGGATTCATTACAAATTTTATTATATTTCAGTCCCCCCCCTAATCCCCTCTGAATGTTGAGAGCGTTCTACTAATTTTGGGTTGGTCTTTATTAAGGACCAAACTTGGTCCTTTTCACACTTTTTCCAATCAGGCGTTCATGCCCTTATTTTTTTGAACAACACGAGAAATTAGAGGGCTCCTCAGTGTTCACAGGAGACAAAAAAGTCCTTTTGTAACCAATTAAATCTGAAAAAAATAGAAAAAGTGGTTGTCGATTTTAGCTTTCGAAACTAATAAAAAACGAGTTAAGAAATGAAAAGATAAATGAACATCGTTCAATGATATTCTCCTTTTAAAGTCAGTCTGGTCTTATCCAGTTCCGTTTGTTCTTTCAAGTTCTTTCAAGAGGATAAAATTGATGCCTCGTAACGTTATTAAGGGTGAGGTTCCTTTTTTTTAATTGATCAGTCATAAAGGGTTTGGAAACAAAACGAATTTGCAGGGGATGATGAACTTCTCGGACAAAGTGTTCCACTCCTTGACAATGGGGGCCTTCAGGGAGTCCACGATCGGGTGAGATGTCTGGTTAGTCTCTCTCCCCAAAGTGCTCCATACAACAAAGTCCAACGGGTTCAAATCTGGCAAAGATGATGACCACATGTCCTCGGGCCAAAAATTAGCCATGTTGTCGGCGTAGAACTTCTGGTATTTGGCTGATGTGTGGGAGGGTGCACCATCTTGGGTCCACCCATAGTTGTCCTCTGGGTAGGTGGCCTTGAGCCATGGTAGAATGGTGAACCTCAGCACCTTGTTGTGGGCTCCTGGCCGATTTTCTTCCCAGCCTTAAAAAATAAGAGAGGCATCTTCTTGCTATCGGACGCCACGACCCCAAGGACCATTCTTTGGGCCGGATATTTTGTACAGAACCCCCCCCCTCTCTGACTTCCTCCGGTGATCCCCCAAGTCAACGGTTGTTCCAACAGTTGTAGACCTGGTCTGCGGTCTCCATTCCTTCAGATTGTCCATCAACAGGTGGCATGGGGTCCTTATGTAAGAGGATAACCCCAAGTCGTCCTTCACAGCCCTCCTAATAGTGCACTCGTCCACGTCAAACTCGTTAGAGAGGCGATTCATGGATTTTGTGGGGTCTTCCTTGATCTTCTTTTCAGGTCCTCCAAAAACTCAGAGTCCCTTTTCAAGTTGTGTCCTCCACTTTCTTCTTTCCTTGAGAGGTATTTTCCATCCTTTTTCATCTTGGCCACCTTGAAAATGAGGCTCCTGGAGCACTTCACATTGTCCATAATGTATGTCACCTCAATTTTGGCATCCAGAAGGTCTGAGATCCTCTACCTTTTTGCTTCTTGCTCACTCAGGATGAAAGATTTGAGAAATATTTATTATTGTTTATTATGCAGAAAGGACATGAGATTCGGAATATGCCGGAAAAAATAACACACACTCTCTATTTTAATTTCATAATTAGCATTTATTAAAAGTCCACGTTTTGCTTCCGAACCCTGTATACAATTGAATAAATTATAAAGTATTTGTTATACAATCAAGAAACGACAATTTAAAACTAATTAGTGAACTGTCTAAATACTTTTTTTTTTCGAATTGTTCTCCTTCACAAGCAATAACAGCCTCGAGACGCCAGTAAACATATTGGTGGCTCTTGATGATGATATCCTTGTACATGGCATACCACTCTGTCATGAGGGCAGCTCATACCTAATCCAAATTTAGATGAGAGGTACGGCAGACATTTTTCTCCAAGACGTCCCGAACTGCCAAGTCCAGGGAATTGTGGTCAGGTCTGGAAATAAGCTGCATGGAGCCAGTTCCAAAGTTAGCCATATTGTTTCAAACTTGTAAAAACTTTCAAAAGTTGTGGTCACCACTCCCAGAAGCCCTTTCAACACCTTACCTATTTTTAGTGGACTTCTCAATGTTGTTTGCAGTCCATATGGAGATGTCAAAGGTATCTACAACCTTCAAGGCACTGACACCAGCGCGGAGGAAATTGCACATGCGTTGCCTTTTTTGTTATTGCTCCGCCATTTTTACACAAAATGGAGATAAAATCAAAAATTATATGCTACAAATTTTTTTACACACAATTGGCATTTTTAGGACAAAATCGAATAGCGAATGGACTTACCTTAAAACTTGAATTAACCAACACAATACTACTCCCGACATCCTTAGTAACTGTTGTTATTTGCAAAGAAAAACTTAGTTTAGAAGAAGATACGTTTGTCTGATATATCAGGCTTCTCATTAGGCCATTGTTAAAAACATCAAAAAATATATAAATGTTTTAAACTTTATAAAAGGGAATAAATTAAGTATATTTTACGTACAAAAAGAAAATGAGTTCGTTTCATAATGATTCAACACATTGGTTGATTTCAGTCCAATTTGTATACCTTTTATAGAGTCATAGGGAGTCAGAGTTGGGGTTTCTTTCAGGTGAGAATAAGAACTATTCTTTCCTAACGAAGAAATTATTATTCCCCATTACTAATTACACCTATGCTTGTATCGTTTTTTTTTAAATGGATGTAAGTTACATGCTTTCCTGTCTATCCTTGTTGTCCAATCTTGAAAAATATAACAAATATGATTTCCATTGGCCTATCTTTTATTATCCTTTATCGGATAAAGAAATTTGTTTCACAAGAATTGTTGGTTTTTATCGATCTAAAAGTTGATATTATTGAGAAAATCGGTAAATTAGTAAGCTTATGAAACCATTCCGAAGTTTCTTTAATGATTTGCTGGGATACGCAACAAGGATTGGGTCTTGTGTTTATTTCCTTTTTTCACGGCTGCTTGCAGCTGATCCAATAAAATATCATAACTAAGCTGCTCTCCCCTGAAACATTTTTCAAATTGTCAGGATTACCAAGTTCATTTTGTTTCTTACACTTTTATATACCGTCAGAACATATTTTATACATTACTGATTATATCAAGGAACTAAAAAATTAACACTGCCTTAAATACTTTGTAAAATCATGAAATCTTATCAAAAATTATGTTGAACTTTATACGTTCCAAAGAGGTATAACATACTATCTCCTAGATCTTTTTTTTTTGTCTTCAATACCTTTAAATTACATACTTAACAAGCTACACGATATGTAATTATAGTGTCTGAAATCAGCGGATTCCTTATTTAGATGTTGCAATTTGTTTTGCAGTATTTATATATATTTGCATATACTTAAACACGTATATATGTCGAGTAGAAGCTGCCATTTTGTAAAAATTGTTACTAGTATGAGCAAATTGAACATGTTACTTACATATAATGAGATGAATCATTTTTAATAAAGAATCCAACTCACTACTTTTGATCATTTCCATTAAGATAGTGCATAATTGATAGTTACAAATTAACTCAATATCTATACTGAAATCAGTCGTTCGATCAATTTTACTAGTGAACAAATTCTGTTTGAAGGTAATGCTGGTAGCTTCCCTCATCAATAATGACAATAATATTTCAAATTTCAAATTTTAAGGAACACAAAAACTTTAATAAACAGAAAATCGTACAATTTATTACTAACTTTTTTTTGAAAAAAATGAATCTATTACTCAATTTTAAGTGGGGTAAAAACAATAACAACAAACGTTTGGTAAAAATTTTAAAGCGCCCTCTATGTAGTTAACATATCTGTATTATGAGGTTCCTTGAAGAATATTTGTAGAGTTGTTAACAATATGACCACTGTGTTTTTTGTAGTTGCAACTAAGAGGCTGTGGTTTTTTTTTTTTTAATTTTCCAAATCCGTTATCATTACCCATTAATTTTTGGGAATGGAACAGGGAAATATAAAGTACAGGTGCTCATAAATGACTGACAATTTGTTTGGGAGTTATAAGTGTAATTCTTGGTTAGACTCGTATTAGAATTTAAGATTTACATCTGAGTTTATTTTTTCCCTTGCCTTCTCAATTGTAATAGCAAAACGTCGTGACACTAACAAACAATATATTCTCAAATGATCTATGCCTACCATTACACCACTTAGCTTCCAAAATGGTTCCCATATAGACTTGTAACCTGTATAGGAACATTATCTGCCTATTTTGTATGACCTCAGTGGAATTGTCAAAAAGTGAATCCGATTATAAAAAGGGTTGATAGTCTCATCTCAGAAAAGAATAGAAAGAAACTCTCGTCAAATGGGTGAACTCCTTCTATTGGAAGAAAAGTTGAATACAAGGTGGAAGCAACTCTTGCTAAAATTATATACCTAATCTACATCTGCAGATTTAAAGAAATCCTCATTCCAGTTGGACTAGAGAAAATGATTGTGTTGTGTTTCATGAAATCTATTGACTAATAAATTTTATTCATATATATAATTTTACTTGTGTATTTCAAAAATAAAATTTCTCTAATTTTATATTCAACTGTAACCCTTTTATAGCCAAGTTTTGTCTGTTTAATTAAATGGATAGTTTTTACTTTTTGCCTAATGATAAATTATGTTAAATATTTCAAATATTTTTATAAAAGTTAATTTTCTTTTTTACTATGAAGGCAAATGCTTATATTTATCAATAAAAAATCCCAGCTGCACAGCACTCAAACATTCTTCAAATTGTCAGGGTTACCATATAAATTTTCGTTTTTTGTGTTCATACAACTTTAAATATTTGCATTCAAGTTACTTATTGATAAAAGTAGTAATCCGTGACACATTATAAAGAATAAACGACCACAGTTATTCTATATCTAAATACATAAAAAATATGTAATTTTAAAAGATCAAAAAGAAATGATAGCCTTTAATAATAATTACTAATTCTAAAACGGGATATTGAAATTAAATCCAGCGAAGTGAGACATAGAAATTGTAACTTGTAGAATCTGTGAACACAAGTTGCAACTATTACACAGCATACCTATTACAGGGTGGTCCATTGAAATATGAATACTTACTATTCAATAATTAATGAAGGTTGAGTGATTGAAATTGATTCATATTTCGATTTATAAAAGGATAAACAATTAGTTTTAAAAAAATACCTCACCTCTCTAAATTACGTACAAGTTGAGAAAATGACACTTGAACGTGATCGACAATTTTCCATTCGCACTCTCTTATCGGGGGTGTCTCCAAGATCACCATCTACACCGTCAGCAAGTCCGAAACGTTGGAGACGAAGAAGGGGCCTCTTCAAAAGGCCATACTGGAGCTGAAGGAGTTAAAGAAAACAGCCAAAGCAAACCCCTCAAATCCTTAATTGTCCATGCAAGAGATCTTGGGTTTTCACACCAGACTATCCAGAGATCGACCAAAAAAGAAGATAGAAAATGCTTTGTGAGAATGAAGAGGCCACTTTGGGCACCAACATTGAAAGAAACTCATCTCCTTTGTTGCAAAACTCTTTCAATGAGTCTTTTGAACTCTTTTTTCGACGTTTTTGACCTCCCTACAGCCATAATGCCAACCCCTTTGACTAAATCTTCTGGGTGCAAGTCGAGGAGGAAGTCTTGCAATGCCCATGATCCAAACACTGAGGCCCTCAAAACCACTGTCAGCCAGTACTGGGACGCCATGACAGAGGACTACATCTGCAGTGGGTACCAGGCCTTCTGTTAAAGCCTGGAAGCCATCACTGCCGCTAGGTGCTGCTATATTAATGATTAAGATAGCTCATACACTACTCATCTCTTTATAGTATTAATTTTGTTGAACTTTAAAATTCAAAGTGTTCGGATTTCAATGGAGCACTTGGTATATACAATCTTTTAAAAGTTGTCACTTCCATACATGCTATAATATAAAGGTCTAAGATTATAAGAAAACAAGTATCTTGCTATCTCTCTATTTTTCATTCCTGGGAATGGGTATTTTATAAAAAATTCGAACCATATTTGCATGTTTCAAAATAACAAATTTATCTGATTTTTCCATAAACTATATATTTCTATCATCACTGTTTGGTTTGTTCGGTATCCCGGGTCTATATAATGGTACTGGAGTCATGGCACATTTTAAACGGTACTACAGGGTGCGGTTCATAAAGTGAAAGTAAATGTATAGCCTAAATTATAGAGCATCTATTGGCCACACATAAACAAAATAGCTACAATTGAAGCATCTTTTCAAAAGATTTTCATGGAGTTGTGACAAGTTTCAGTAGCTTTTAACATGCAAAGACGTCATCCAAATGTTGCAGTCTGAATGCCTCCATTTTTTGGGGTTGGCCCTTAATTGATCTAGCAGATAACATTCCTGCCACCCGTAGATACTTATTTGTTTTGAAGAAGTTTGTAGGAGCAGAAGACCAAAAAAATTATTTTAATTATTTATGCATTGTGATCTTATCTAGTGGTATATATTTTATTATTTTCAATCCGGAAGGACATTGCTACAAAATCACGAAGGAGGACAAAAATACATCTTATCCCTGAACAGAGTAAGATGAAACAGTTGGAAAGAGCAAAGAAGATTCTAAATTCAGAAAAGCCACTACATCACAGCCGAATATCCAGAAAATGTCTCAGCTTCAGTGAGACATGCCTTCAAAATAAAAAATCTAGCTGAAACCATGGTCTTGTGCGGTGTGGACCAGGCCTTCCTGAGGAACAACATTCTGGACTTTTCGGCACCTCAACATGTGGACTTCTCCCTTCCAGAATAAACCCCATCAACTACTGTATCTAGTTGCGTTTTAAGTAGAGGGAGTGTGCTACTTGTCACAGGAGTGTCCAGTCTCCAGAGTATTCCATCAAGAAGGAGTTGACCCAGCTCGAGTCTCCCTACATGTCAAGGTTTGTAAGGGATTTAGGCCTCGTAATGAGAAAATTATTAGAGCTGAGGGCTCACATATTGAATAAAAGTTTTCTGATGATTTTGTTAAATAAATATCCTCACAAAACCTCTTGTTTTACTCTTGAAAAGCTGAAAAAAGTAAAATGTGTACCACTAGACATGATAAACCCTGTATCTAAGCTACACTTTAATAAAATGCTCCATAATTATCATTAATTAATTGATTATACAGGGTGTTTTAAATTGAGAAAATTTAACGATAATGTTAATAACAATTTATTTCCAAAAGGTAATTCAAAAATCTTGTAGTCATAAATGATGGGGTCCATAGTAAGGTCAATCACTCAATCCAACCGCCTCCAGGTTCAACCACAGCCTCATTTACGTGTCTATTGGACTCTCTCTACAAGACGACAAACACATTGTAGTATAAATGGTTCAGATCCGGTGAGCTAGGAGGACAAATTTCCCCATCCAATGGTGTAATCAAAAAATCAACTATAAAATTACACAGAAATTAGGTATAACGTATTTGCTCTCTCCCCTAAATGCAAATCATGTGAACGTTTAAGGACACACTGTATAAGTTAGCCTGTATGTCATACTTTTATTTCAACCTCAAAATTGGAAACAGCAACAGCAATAAGTCGAAATTCAAAGCGAAGAATGTACATATTATTCGTGTGAAAGGAAAGGGATTTCAACATTTCCGAGATATTCGGACAAGTATCACTTTGGAGGATCATTAAAGTAGATGGAAGATATTATGATGTGGAGAGCTGTGAGATTGTTTCTTGTGGATTATTCAGTGGTAGTGATAGGAACCCAGAGTTAATACAGGGACTGAAGGATGAGGTCAGAGAAGATCAGCTCTCATTATGTAAGGCACTACGACTTTTCCATGTATCTTAGCCTTGTGCTTCAGTCCACAGATCGACTCGGAGTTCCTCGTCTTCCCACTTCTGAATTAATAATAAGATCCTAACTCACATCTTCTCTAATTATTTCTTCATTAATAATAAAATTTCAATTTTCTTATTTTCAATACAGACTCCAATTTCGAGATAGAAGGAGAAAATATGACGGGCGGTCAAGCTTAAACAATGCCCCAGGTCATATTAAGGCGTGTGGGATGCCCCTAACGGCATTTTTTGTTTATATTTTTAGTAAAAATAGTCATCCGTGGGTATTAGGCCAATTCTTCCCCAATTATGGAATAGTAGGTATATATATCTAGAATGGGCACTCCGTAGAGCCCAAACAATTAACATTCATTCTTTCTGTATGTTATTGATCAAATAATTTGAACATTTTGTTACCTTCTGTGTTACCTTAACCTTTAACCTTATATAAGTAGTGCCTTTATTACAATTACGAAATGACATGAATGTGAAATAAGTATCTCAATTTGTTCCAAATTTATGGTCAATTTATACATTTTTAACGGTGACCTTGACCTTTTACTTTCAACTCTTAAAATTTAATGACCTCTTACTGTTATATATTATATATCCATGCAAAGTGTTTTACCAAAGTCGGTGTGTAACTTTTTCCTTAATCCTGCAAAGAAATATTCTAGTAGTTCTGACCGACAGTCAGAAGGGCTGACAGTCTTAAGGACCAGGCATAAGACTGAACTAACCCAGCACTACTTATAAACAGAGAAACAAACCAATCGAGGGAAAAACATAAACGTTCAACTTTGTGGACGGAGGTAATAATTAATTGTTTGGAATTACTCAATGTTTGACAAGAAGTCATTTGAAATCAACCAATCAACCTTCAGAACACTGATAAGGACAAATAAATTGAAAAATAAACAGTTGATAATCAAATGCATAGTAATTTTGTATGAGGTAACTCCATCGAAAGCCGATACTAATTTTGCTACCGGATCCGGTGATACAGTATTAATATCGTGACAACACGAAGAATGAACAATTTTATTGTTTTAAATATGAATAATTATTGAGTTCAAGCCTTCTTTATTTATTTTGAAAATCAATGAGTTGACGAAAATCTTTTTTTTTTTTTTTTTTTTGATAAATAAACTTTTAATAATTTATTATTTGCTTAAATTTTAAGTCTTTCCTAAATTCAAAAAAGTTTTTCTAAAATCTGATAATTATATGTTTGTATTGTTTAGGTATTGGTTTCATTATGCTATTGGGTAGACACCATTTAAATATATTGGGGTATTTTAATATCTACGCGTCATTTGTAGCTAAATTATTTACAAAGAACTTTCGAAAGTACAGAGTAATAAAACTATGTTACTGATGAGATATGACTCATAGGCGCCACAACAGGGAAGAGCATTGGCCATAGATATAAAATACATAGAGTGATTTTGTGACAAAGTAGTTGACGCCGTCAAAAAAAAAGAAAAAATAGTAGACATTGTAATATTTATATATGTTAAAAAACTAGAGGGCCCTTTTAATAATTATTTTTTTTATTAAATGTTTGTAATAATAATAACGTATTATCATAATAATATGAATTTAGAGAACTCAATAGGTTAATAAAGTATTTGTAAAGAGATCATTTTATGAAGGACATTAATATTTATTCCAATTTTTAAATCCAAATATAATTTTATTTGTTCCTTCAAAGTATTAATGATGGATATGGGAGATTAGTTACATTATAATTCAATATAAGAATCAAAAATTATTGAATCTTAAATTGAATTAGTATCCGTGAATAAGCTTCGAACTTTGGTCCCTTGGATCTTCTAACTTTCACGTTTTCCAAAAGGATATAATTTTATGTTAACAAGTAAATGATTCAACGACATGATCATTAATAGATTGAACAACCTAATTATTTTTCTTAAAAGCGACATTTTTTTACAACGGCTATACGAATACTATAAAATTATTTGATCTTATTGCTTTGGTTATCTATTTTTTTCTAGTTTCATGTAGGTTCAATATATGTATTCCGTCAGTACAAAAGCAAACTAGAATAATTTTTCTCAAAATTGAATGTGGATTATATTTGTATTCTTCGATGAATAATTGTCCATTTCTATCAGCAAATTATTCTAAATACCTCCGCCAACAAAGTTGAACGAAGGTTATGTTTTTCCCCCTGTTTGTTTGCTAGTCACTAGGATTACGCCAAAAGTTACGGTTGATTTTGATTAAACTTGGAACGATAATTATAAAAAAAGAAAGAAAGAAACTCTTATGTAAGTTATACATATTCGTAAGAACGAATAACTTGCCCGTAAATAAAGCTCCAAATACTGTTATTAAATTGTATCTACAGACAAGTAATTTCAGTTATGATATACGGCAGGGGTCGACAACCTATGGAACGCGTGCCACTTCAGGCACACTAAGGTATTATCACTCGTACGTGCAAATTAGAACACTTTCCCGAAGTGTCTCAAATGTTGCCTACCCCTGATATACGGTAAATATAGTCACATCGGCTTAGAATTAACATATAAGTTTCAAGGAATTTGCATGTTTCTCCCAAAAAAATAAAAATATATATACGTAATATGTAAATATTTTTATAGGGGAGTTTTTATGATCGGTTTGCCCATTGTTCCACCCATGGATTACTCGTGGATTTGTTATCCTTTCAGTGGATGCTTATTGAGTTATTAAATCCAACAAAAGTACACATAGTTGGGCCTTTATGACCCATAATTATGGTTGAAGTATTTTATTAGTAGGAAAAACTTTTGAGCATAGCAAAAAAAAAAAGATTAATTTCCGTTATTTTAAGTTGTTAATTTTATGTACCAGTTGTAAATTATATAGGCAAATTGTACGTCTCATTTCGTTTTATTGAATACACCATCAATCATTTTAAGCACCATTGACGCTTTCAATGTATTTTGATATAAGGATTAAAATTACTGTTGGTTAAATGAAGAATACATTTAGTTATCCTGAGCTGTTATGATTATTATTTAATTCCTGAGGAGTGAACTTCCTTTTCCACTACATTCAAGGTATCATTGATGCATACAAAGCTAGATTGAACATTTGCGTATGCTCATAAAAGGTGAAGAGTAATCCAAAGGATTTTTTGTGGAGTTATATTTGTAAGTACTTTTTGGAGTCAGAGTGGAACATCGGAGTCATTTTTGACAATGTTCTTCTTTATTATCTTCTCTCTTTTACCCTGGGCATAGTTGTTTGTAGCTGATATAATGAAATGTCATGAAAGCTAAACTGGTCTCCTCCAAAACATTTTTCAAATTGTCAGGCTTACCATGTTGATTGTAGGTTTTTTTTTTTAGGTTTGGCAATGTCCAAACGAAGTAGAATTGGAGATAATGTCTTAAAAAATGATAAAATACATCCCAGTTGAAGAAGAACACGTGGTATGGCGGAGGGATAATTTAAATAAATATCCCAATTTTTTCAACTTAGCTTCTCGATATCTCACAACCACATGTACATATGTATCAAGCAAAGTAAGCTTGTTCAACAGCTTGCAAAATTCTGACTGCTAATCAGTATTGTTTATTGGTGGAAAATGTAGACAAGCTAATCTTTTCTGCAAAAATATTATAAATTCATGAATAATAGTATGAAATAACCCGTGCATATTTTATATCCAGCTTTGTTTTTTAGAGAAGTGAAGTATATTTATTTAGGAATAATTTATTTGTACAAAAAATAACTTATTAAAGAATAAAATATCGAAAACTCTTGGAAAATTACATAAATTCTACTAAAAACAAACATTTTATTATTATACTGTAACGAACTGCGTACCGTTAAGAGTGTACTGCGGTTCGTACCGAACCGTGGACTTAACGTACCGTTCCACCCCTAATATACATATATGTATGCTTGCCTATTCATTGCCCATAAAATAGAGGAGAGGGAGAGAAGAAAAAAGAAAGAAGATTAAATAGGTAAAAATTACTGAGAGTTGAAATATTTATATGTTTTTAAATGCAGAGTTATTTTTACAGAGAAAAAAATCCTAATAAAACAGACAAAAATTAAAAAAGATTTATTCGAAATAAATTAGGGAATCAATTGTATTATTTAAATAATTGACCACTAAAGGGAAGAAGAGAGAAAGGTTAGCACTTATTCCGAATATCCTTGTGGAAATTATGTTATTACTATGTTAAAGTTTGTATTTTTACCTTGAGTCTCGTTTGTTTGAAGAAAAAAAAAAGATTTCTTGAGACATGAAGTGTGATATAATTTTATGAGGTAATGAAAAGTATTTTCACAGAATTTTGTATTTCTTTTACTCACTAAGAAGATAAGACAAAATAAAAGATACAAAGAGTATTTTTACTTCATTTGCTATTTAAAAGAGATTGTTAATTAGAAACAAAAATGGGAAATGCTTGAAGATTATGTAGGGTAGACCGGGGAAAGTTGGTGTAGTTTTAATTTCTGTTTAGACTCATATTCATATAAATATAAAACTATGCCGTTCTCAAGTTGTAACTTGTATAAGTAAATTGTACAAATTACAGCCAAAAAATAAGATACCTAATACTTAAATTAATAATTGAAACTAGAATAAGTCTAAACATTGCAATATAAAGAAAATTAAATCCCTAAAATCGATCTGTAAACCTACCAAACCTCCTCTTTCATAAGGCTAATTTTCACATCTTATGCTAATACTCGGTGTCTAGATTATGATTTATTCATTCAAGAGCTCTTTAGTAGTAGCGAGACTCAGACATGTCAGGAAAAGATAATTTGGATGTACTTTCTTGGATCAAATGCAGAAGACAAGAAGGACACTCATCCCAAAATTGGGGTGATTAAGCTGTTAAAATTAAAATTATAATTTTGAATAACAATATCATAAATTTCTTCTCAAAGGTTGAGTTTCAAAATCTAATAAAGTTATATAAACTGATAGAAAAGGAACCAATCATTCAAATGAAAAAAGGATTTCAATATCAGAAAAATAATTTTCCTTCAAAAAATTACTTATTGCCCATTAAAATCAGTTTTTATTGAATAATATATCAAAGAAAGGTTGCCAAAAACTATTGATTTATTGCCGAAATAACCTATATTGTATTATACACTAACTTTTGTGACTATAGCTTTTTTAATGTTTGAACAAAAAGGATTAGATACCACTGTTCCCAGTCTCCCCTACTCTGTTTTGTTTTTGTCTTTTAATTGTCGTTTACATATAAACTTATATGCTATCATATTTACAGGGTAGGTATTTTTAATACAGAACAAGTTTCGACCTCAATATATTGGGAACCCTCAGATATATGTTTATCAAACCGTGCTCATCAAATTTAGTTGACAAAACTGTATAAAAAAATTATAAAATCCTTGAGATGTACTTCGAATACAAACGTTTTGCTGATATTAGTGTGTGCTTCCGTACCGGGTGCACGCCGAAAAAGATTATTGAGTTTAGGTAGCTGCCCGTATCAACTGTTTGCAATGTTATCAACGCTTTTAAAGAGTCTGATGGGTTGGGAAACCCTACAAGGAAGAATGATGATCGTTCTGATAGCAAAAACGCCAGACTTTCTGAAGAGGCTGAAGGACATGATCGACGTATACCACTGCATTTTCATGAGGAACATGGACAGACAAACTATCAGGACCGCCGTCCACCGTGACCTGAGGTGCAAGAGCTACGTCTTCAAGGTCCTTCAGATGCTGTCAGAGGCTATGAAGGTGAAAAGAGTGGAGCAAAGTTTGGAGATCCTAATCTTTCTGCAGTATGGAGCAGCTAGCTGGATTCGGTCTTCTCTGAGAAGAAGATATTTTTTGTATAGTTCAAGGTCAACTGGGGGAATGACTGGTAGATTACGCATGATCCTTAGAATATCCCAATCATACTCATAGAAGGAACAAGTTTCCTGTTTAGAGTGATGTAATGAACCCATAATTATTTGCCAAATGGCAATAACATCTCCAAGGACGTCTACATAAATGTCCTAAAGGACGAGCAGCGAGGATTGGATGGATCTGGAGGCTGATGTCAGAGCATATATATTCTGGCAATAAGGGACTTCGGCCCCTTACTTCCCATCTTGTCCGAAATTAGTGCTCAGGCAATTTGGGCATGATTTGGGGAAAGGAAATGTGGCCTCCTAATTCGTTGGATCTGAAACCCATGAGAGAGTCCAAAAAACGTCCACATAACAATGTTGAACTTCCATTCTCAAGGGAGGGTTCAACATGGACAAGGAGTTCCTCATCAAGGCCTGTACCAGGTTGGAGGCTGTGGTTAAAGTTAGAAGTGGCTGATTTGAGTGATTGACTTCACAATGAACCCTGAATGTAATAACAAAAGATTTTTGAATTGCTGAATGAATCAGAGACATTATTTTTAAAGTCCTCATCCTATACGTTGTGTACAAGTTATGACTTTGTACAAGTTGGAAAAACGAGATGAAGAATCGCAAAAGGAGAATTATTTGAAGTATTTTTGATGAGTAAAATGCAATATTTGAATATTATATGAGTAGTATTAATGATGGACTTTTTTTACTATTTAATTATGGAAATGACTAATTAACTATAAGTATTCTGTAGCAAATTATAAAGTTCAAATGTCCACAGTCATATTCCTGGTAAATATATAACAAATACGTACTTTTAAGACATAGTAATGTATATGGACCTAATGTGAAATGTCCCACCTACTTTCAATCATTAATAAATGTTTGTAGAAATGGCTTTTATCCTCTATTGATCATTGGAGATTTAAATGTTGAATTATATGCTACGAATCGTCGGTACTCCCAATCAAAAAACATAATCTAAACTCATAATAGAACTGAGTTCGAATGACATAGTTAGAGTTTTTAGCCTAAAAGACATTGTTTCCTTGAGAATTGGCCAGAGGATCGATTTGACCCTTGCCTCCTCATGTATTTTATCCAAAACTAAAAAAACCTTTTACCGGCCTCGTCTTGATTCAGATCCTAAGCTTTTTGAAATTATTTTCCAATTTTATGGACCTAAAAGACGCTTTTCGTCCCCCAAATGGGTATTGGAAGACAAAAATTTATATACAAGCTTAAACACGTTTTGTTAATCAATTTAACCCTTCATTTAATCCAAAAAAAAACTTGTCATCATTCTGTTTCATACAGTTAAATCTACTACCTTAGAGTTTGTTTATAAAGAAAGAAAAAGAAAAATGTCATTTCAAAAAGATATTTAGGAAATTCTGGGAAAGGGTTCCTTATTTGTACATACTATTACTTCAGATATTATCAACTTATTTCGATTCTCAGATATCACTAAATTGTAATTTAAAGCAAAAATCGACAATGAAAATTACGCTTGTAAAAGAATAAAAAAACCTTCTTTCTAAACAATGTTTTTCTACATCTGTCATCAAGGAAATTATCAATGAAGGCAATATTAATACAGACTCACGTATGATATTGAATCTTTTTCAGTTGCACTTCCAAAAGACTGTTGGTGGTGAGAGAGTTAATTTTCCTCGGCCAAAATTAGGTTCTACTCGATTTTTACTAAGGAAGTTATAACTTCTTTTATTAAAAGAACTTTAAAGATGGGAAAGGTTCGGGCCTGATTGTGATAGAATCCTTTCTGGTATTCTGACAGCCAAAATGAAGCAATTTTAAGTTATAAGCTTGGTCTGGAGTAGAAAGGGGAGAAGGATTTATGACATTTCAAGAAATATTCAAACTGAAATTGAGGTTGTACAAAATAAGGGGAGCTTTGGTGCAATAATTGCAATGGACTTCTGCAAGGCCCTTGATATCATTTTACATGGGCATATTTTGAGACCAATAAAGAAACTCCTTCCTAAAAAATGTTTAACCCAATTGGAGCACTTCTATTCAATGGTACGTCGTCTATTTCATTATGTTATTTGGAAAGTGATCCAATAGTTTTAAAGAAAAGTTGTCGCCAGGGTTGTCCTTTAGCTCCACTATTTTTCACTGTAGGGATTATTGAAAATATCGGGGATACCATAAAAAATAAGTCTGGGAGTTTTGGAGTTGATTTTGGAACGTCTCAATATATTATTGATATGTATGCTGACAATATTGGAGGCGAAGTCAGAAAACCAATTAACAAAGAGGATTGAAGTTTTAATCAACTACTTAAAAAAAATGAAAAAGGTGTGGTTTGAAGATTAACAAGAAAAGGACAGTTATTTTCCCCTTGGGTAAATGGGATCCTTATGAAGGACTTAGAATAGCGGATTGCTCTATCAAAAAGAGTGTCGATATTGTAGGAATTAAATGGGAAAGTAAAGGCGGCTCTTGTACAAACTGGACTGATCTAAAAAAATTATTGTTTCTTCGATTAACAAATGGAATAAATTTAATCTTCAAAAAATAATTGACCTCTTTAATTACCAAATTGTTCCTGCTACTCTTTATATGACAATACCTATTTCATAGCTAGCCGAAAAGGTTATTGATGAAGAAGTCGCTGGCTCAATAACGTTTTCATCGAAGCTATATAGATTCCATAAAAAGACCCAAAAGTCATTTAGTAGGAGGGTGTTCTTCGCTCTCTATAAATATTCAGACATTTACCAAATGATTATAATTGACCTTTCAAGAAACTCTGAGTCTGAGTGGCATGTATCTATTTCGTAACATCCTGCCTGCAATTGGTTAATACTAGGGACTGATTTAATAAATAACAAAATCGATGAATTACCTCATTCTGGGGAGTTGTCCAGAAGATCATTTGGAAAGCGGCACCAGTCTTTTATCCTCTTCTACTATTGATGTTGTGCGTCAGAATGGTAATAAAAAGTTTTTCTTTAAAATCACAAAGACTCATAAAAGTTGAAATGGACAGCGCTGTTTAAGAATATAATCACGGTTCATGATCTTGACCGTAGTTATTTCTTGAATAGTGGAAAGTTTTCCTTTTCATCTTATAATCATTCATCTTACTACAATTCCGTGGCACTTAAGGATGAATTTTCTCTGAAGAAAGGGAGATGAAATGTGTGATGGATACTTAAATTGTTTGAATTTACCTCAAACCTGGAAGTTGCATATCTAAAATCAGGAATAGAAAGCGATTTACTGCCCAATTATAAATATCCTCATGTCGTAAATTTTTTAACACTCCCTGTTAGGACTGTGACATAATGTTCAACACATTTATGCATGCGTTTGCGAATTGCCCGGCACTCCAGATTTTGAGAGATTTTACCACACTGAACATTGCTGGAATTATAGAAAAATTTATAAATCCTTTAATTTTATTGGTTTTCTCCTTACAAAATCATAGTGCACCAACAAAAACATGAGCTATGGAGTTTGCCTTATGAAGCTGTAAAAACATGATCAAAAAGAAGTTAGGAGTAGTGGAGCCTATCTCAGTAGAAGAAATCAGAGTTATTCTGACTGCAGACGGATACTCAGCCTTCTCCGTTAGGATTCCAAGGGTGAATCAGTCTTCACTACTAACTACTACCACTCATTGTCAGATAAAAACTTAAAATTCTTGCGCCGTTTAATGCCCAGTTATAAGATATTTAAAACCTATTAGGATCTACAGAATAATTATTCTTTAATTCTTTTATTTAAATATTACTTATTCTTTGTTATAAAATTTTTAGCAATTTTGTGGCTTTGTTTTGTATATTTATTTACTGTCGAATTTTATAGAAGGAACTTTTCTTTGAAAATGGATTATTAACTAACATCATATATATCAGTTTTTCTGGAATTCTGACTTTGGTTTAGGGAATTAATTTTAAACTAGTATGGTTAATCATATATCTTTTTTCGTATGTAACTTCTCTAAATAAACAAGTTCATTAAAATAAAAAAAACGAAATTATATTATAAATATAAAGCTGTTAAATAAAATGATGTATGTTTTAATTAAATACTGACTTGTACAATATGAGAACTTTTTTATAACACTTATTCAGGGTGTAACAACGAAATCCGGCGCTTCCGATATCCTGATTTTTCCACAATATATAATTTTGTTGTGATAAAAGATCAGGATATTTGCAAGGTTGAGGTTTCAAAGATGACAGGGATCGACAGGAGAAGGATTGTGGGGTTGAACCCCCTCCCTTCCCCTGGTGGAAACCAATGACTCCAAGGAGTGGTCAGAAGGAAAGAAGTACCCGATCATATTTGATATTTGGTATCGTATCTCACTCGATCTTAATTTGATAGTTAATTTTGTCTGAAAATACCTTGAGTAAAAGGTCAACAAAGTTCCTCATACCACCAAGAAATCCATAACCAACTACGTCACCCTGAAATTCAAAAATTTAGATCGGTCTCTTTTTTCCAGGACCTATGTGCAGTTAAATAGTACCAGCTGCGATGCCTTGTCTAATAAGCTCCCGGCTGTAATTTCTACAAAAGGTAATAATTTATAATATTTATTATAGTCAAGTATCGAAATGATAGTCAGTAGGATTCATGCAAGATTTTTAGATTTATAATTATGGAAAGAAAAAAGTTATCTTACGATTATTCCTTTTACAGTATTAAGGGTCCACACTGTCTCTTAAAAGTTGTGCAGAAAATCATCACATTTTAGTACCTGAACAGCGAATAAATGAACAAATAATGGAAAAACTCGTTGAAGGGTCTTTACCCATTTTTTATGCAAACACAGCTAGTGACGCAACAATGACCTCATGATCAATGTTTTTATATACACTTAGTTTCCTATAAGAATACTTTTTTATCACCTAGGGGAAGTATTTAGAGAACAATTGCGTGCTTGGAGATTGACCAGAAAATGGGAGTTTTTGAGCTTCTGAACTTAAAAAAAATTGGACACTCTTATAGGTGTTTTTGCACCTATTTTACACGGATCCACTTTAACACCGTTTGTTCCTATTATGAGTCCCGCAAATTTAATTTCTTCTCCAATTTGTATCCGATTTGGATTCAACCTCATCCCATTTTCTTCACATCTCTTTATAATTTTATCCAAAAGGTTCTTGACTTCTTCCCATGTCTCTCCATATCCCAAAATATCATCAACTATTTTATGAATGTGTTTTATACCACTCATTGCAGAATCACCTTGGCGGCAATATTCCTCTACTTAAGCATTTAAACCCATTAGAGCTCTAGTGAATTGTTTTCCTCTCCAAGTTAGGAATGTGGCTAAAGCTTTGCTTTCTTCATCCGAAGGAACTTGCCTGTAGTCTTTTGATGCATCCAGAGTAAAAAAAAAAAAGATCTTTGTATTTGGGGGAAAGGCAGTTGCTACTTGATTTGGTGTAGGAAAAGGGCGAATTGGCCTATCTACAAATTTGTTCAATCCTCTATAATCCATCACAATTCTCACCTCAACCAAAGTCTTCTCTGGAATATATGCAACGGACTTGTCCATTCTGTTAGCTTCTCAATAGATTCAACTATTCCTTGCATCTCCATTCTTCTTAACACAGCTAAAGTCGCTTCTCTATATGCATGTAGAATTGTACGTGCTACCAGTGTTTTACTCTGCGGGTCAATATTTATAAGTGAGACTGAATCAAGAAACACAACTCATGAATTGGAACTACTTCCTATACTTTGAGCCATCGACAAATGCAGAATCTATCTTTTAGGGAGATAATTTAAAATCAAGACGGATAACAAACCGTTGATTGGTATTATTAATGGAACTGATATGGGAGGAATCTCACTCACGTATACAGAGATTTATTGAAAAAATAGCCCTATACACATTCGAAATAGAATGGAAGAAGGGGAAGACTCATTTTATCGGAGATGCATCGATCAGAGCTCCAATTGAATAACTTGTGGAAGAAGAAATTGAGTGAGGGAAAATATGCAAAGTCATCTGTTATAAAAAAGTTATTAAAAGAAAACAAAGCATTAGATGAAATGTTTGAGGCAGCAAAAGAAGACGAAGATTATATAATGGTATGTCAATAATAACTACAAGGAAAGGACGTCCAGAAGTTACCACAAAACCATCCATCGCATCTTTATAAGAAAATGTGGAACCGTTTATCCTTTGAGAAGGAAGCTAGACGAAGATTAATACTAGCAGTTAAAAGGTCACATGATGATATTTAATTCCAAACCGTTTGAGAACCGATGGGAACCTCAATACAAATCTATAGCATTCAAAGAGTTCAGTAATAATTTTAAAATTGAGCATGAAAAATCAAGTTAACTCTTTCCCCAAAGCAATGGACATGCTGAAGCAGCCGTTGAAGGAATTAAAGATCTTTTTAAAAAAAATTGTGGAGAAATGGAAATGTCGATATAGATCAATTTAATTCGGCAATACTAAAGTGGAGGAATACACCAAAGTGGGGTGGTCTATCACCTGTAGAGGGGTTATTTGGAAGAAAACTCTGAGGTTTTATTCCTGCACATGAATCACAATATCGAAGAATATCTGACTCCATAATTAAGATCGCGGAGGGAAAACGTAAGCAGATTGGAGATAGGAATTTTATGGGTGCTCAGGATTTACAAATGCTGGAAGTTGGACAACAGGTCCGAGCTCAAAATCCTATTAAGGGAGAATGGGATTCTATTGGGATTATAGATTGTATTCGTGAAAATCATCGGTGTTATACTGTCAAGGGTGAAAGTGGACGTATTTATTTGAGAAATCGGAGGTTACTCAAACACAAATACTGCTCAAATCTAAAGGGGAGCTGTTATAGGTTTGATAATTGTAAATAAAGCGACACATCCCTATATTAATTGTGTCAATGCATATGTAAATAACTACGATGATTATTCATATAATATATAGTAGTATATCACAGACACAAACTGAAAAAATTGATCTAGGCAATTTTACCGCGAATATTTTTGCATCAGAAAATTATTCCCGATGGAAATTTTGTCATAATACTTATTGGCTGGCTTTTCATGTTTTGTTTTGTTTTTTGGTTATATGTACGAATTTTACCTTTAGCCTTTTCTTTTGAAACATTCATTTCATTTTATTGATAAAGTTTCAACCATTACTTCAAGTCTCAATTATTCATGGCTATGAATAAGGGGTCAATAATCAATCACTCCTTTTTAAATAGACAATTGATCCCCGCTCAGGGACTTTTAACATTTTCGTCCGTTAACGCACTATTTTTTCTTTATTTCCTAAATATGTTCCTTTTCTTTTCTTCTTCTGTTCAATAGCTGACTGTGAGATACAACTGTACATTCTATAGATAAAATTCGAACCTATGTGTTAAAACGTAATAACCTGGCGAATATGTAATGTAGAAAAATGTTAAAGTGTAATGTATGCGACAAATTTACCGCTGGCAAAAATGTTCGCGGCAAAATTAGTGGTCCATCCAATATACGAGGGGTGTCTGAAAAGTTTCCGACCTCAACGTCAAGCTGGTAGAACGCCTAATTAAAGCTGGTTATAGCATCTTTTGACAGATAATTACCAATGCTTTAGACATTTTAGCAAGCAAATCCTATGTAACAGTCGTTTTGAGTGGGTTGATGTAATTGTTCGTGTGAAAATAAGTTGGATGTTGAGGAATAAAAAATCAGACAAAATGTCTTGTATCTTTCTTAGGTCGGAATATTTTCAGGCCACCCTTGTATAAAGGGTGCACAACCTCCTTTTTTCAAAAAGGCATTAAAACAAGTTTTATAAATTCAAAACGTTTTATTTTTGGTTTCAATATAATAGTACTCATTTAACGTTTTGTTTTATACAGCTTTAAAAATCATTTCAAATAGGTTACGTCCATACACTGAGCTTCGGTATTTTAATACCCCAATGATTTTTTTGTTTTTTTTTCTTTCCGCTTAAATAACTTTTCTTTTAAAGGTTTTAGAGGGATAATTTGTTTGTTCAAAAATTTTAATATTGTTAATTAATTTTGTTCTATAAAGGCGGACGATGATATCAATCTATCGTTTTCATTCAGTCATTCAATAATTTGCAATTTTGCAAAGGTATTAAAAAAGTTGTTGTTTAATAAATCCAGTTCAAATTACTCAATTTGAACAAATTGCACCAATTTTGAATTTTTGTATGTCTTATGATACAATGGCAATAGCTAATTAGCATTATTACACGTGGAGGAATTCGTATTTTATGAATTTTGCAAATTTCAAGTTATGTATATGAAAAGAAAAAATATTTTTTTTACGTACATATATTAAAAATTGAGGCAATTAACTGATTGTCATAAATTGCTCCAATAGAAAGTCAGGATCTACATAGAAATTAGCATAATTTTAATAAATAATCTGTCAAGCCCTCTTTTGGCTTTATTTATTTTCGACGGCAAACGTGGGTTCACCATTACTCCATCGCATGATATCTACTGAGTACATTTAAAAACAACTTTGAAATCTCCCCTCTAGAATAAAAACCACGTTCACCTCGCTACTACTTCCCTAACCTGAGTGCCATACGTTATAAAAAAGTAAGTTATGCTGTTGCACACTGCATAATATAACGGGTGGGACATTGAAATCTAAACACTTACTAATACAATAATGAATTAAAGTTGAGTGACTGAAATTAATTCATATTTTGATATATTAAAGTATAAACAAATAGTTACTAAACAAAATAAACCTGAGCTCTTTAGCTTAGGAACAAGTCGAGAAGATTACTCTTGAACGTGATCGAAGAATTTCCATTCGTGTACCAAGTGTTTCCTTTAAAACCACCGTGTTCCCTGTCAATAAGTCCAAAACGTTGGGAAGGAAGAAGGGATCTGTCAAAAAGTCCAAACTGAACCCGTAGGAGTTAAAGAAAAAACATCCTAGACTAATCCCCTCAGTCCCATGAGGTCCCTTGCAAGAGATCTCGTGGTGTCACACCAGAGTGTCCTTAGGGTTATAAAAAAAAGTAGGTGGAAAGAGCCATGTGAGGTGGAGAGGCCACTTTTGACACCAAGAACGAAAGAAAACTATCTTCTCCGTTGCAAGACAACTCTTTTGAATACTTTTTGACATTCTTTGCCCCCCTCTCTACAGCCCTGATTAAAAACCCTAGACTACACCTGTATGTCGAGGAAAGGCCTGGAGCGTCCCTCATCTAAATAGTGAGCCACTCAATGCCACTACCGCCCAGCAATTAAACGCCTTTACGGTGGACTACATCTGCAGTGGGTGCCAGGCCCTCCACCGCCACCTGGAAGCCATTATTGTCACTAAGGGCGGCTACGTCAATAATTAAGAGAGCTCAGGCACACATATATTTGTAGAGTTAATTTTGTAAAATTATATTCTTAATTAATAAATTATACTTTGTTGAAGTTGTAAATTCAATTTATTTATATTTTAATGGACCACTCTGTATGTTTAAGAATTAATGTAATTTAATCTCAGAGCATTTCCGTTTTAGTTACTTAGTAATGTAGTAATAATATATAACTTTGTACATAGGTAGTTTTTGTTGTGTGCATTTAAAAAATAAAACTCTAAAAATAACAGGAGACATTCTAAGAATAGCCGAGCATTTAAACACCTTCTTTCGAATTTGCACAACAACAAATGTAAGAAAAAAAGTTATTTTTTTCCTTTATGTATTATCTGATCTTAATTTGCATTATCGTGTATACCCATAACATAAGTATAATATTTTAAGCGTCTCTCATAGTGATTGAACAGGACTCTTCTTCTTCTTGAAAGACCTCAAGGGTATCACGCGTCAAATCCTAATATTATTCATTATTGCTGAACGGTCAATTATGTAGATATCTACTTACATAGGTGCAAAAATATCACGCGAAAAAATATTTCAATCTTTTGTATTTTTGAAGAAAAGGAGGCTTTTAATTTAATTTACGGGGTTCACGGAAATCAAGAATGATTCTTGGAAAGAATCATACTACGAAGAATCAATTCAATCAAAAGTAAGAAGTTTTTCTTATGTAACACATTTCGTTACCTTTATTGTATGAACAACCAATCCTCCGAAATGAAACAGGGGGAAAAGTCCCAAAATGGAAAGGTCATCCAAAACCGAGGCCCTCAAAGCTACTTTCAGCCAGCACTGGGACGCCAAGACATAGGACAAAATCTGTAGTGGATGTAAAATCCTTCTCCAGCGCCTGGAAGCCATCATTGCCGCTAATTGCAGCTACATTAATCATTAATAGAGCTCAATCACAACTCCATTTACAGTATTAACTTTGTTGAAAATCTATAATTAATTGATAAATTACACATCTTGTTGATATTTTAAATTCAATGTGTTCCTATTTTAAAAGGACAACTATGTAGTAAGGTATCGCCATGACGAAGATTTGAGTGGTGTTGTGTATTTAGTGCGTTTTCCCTGATGTCATAAATGAGCAAACATAAAAAATAGTTATTATCTGTAAGGTAGTGCGATTTTCTGTAGCCTGGGCTAATATATATTATTTGAGGGGTCTACTGTCTCCTCTATGCGATAATAGTTATTATCATTCGGGGAGTTGTATCATTTTGTCACAATATTGCAACACTCTTTATCGCCTTATTTACAAACTAATATAAGTAAACCGCGCTTATGGTCTATAAAAGGAGACTCCATCTTGGAAGATGAAAGTTGATACTTTTTCTACTCATATAATCAATCAACTAATTTTCAATAAACCTTGATAAAACTACATCAATTGGTTTGTTGAATAAAAAAGACTTGGATTGAGTACTACTTTATGCTCATAATAAACACTGATATTTGAATCAAATCAAAGTAATAAATATCGAGAATCCATTAAAATAGCCAAGTTTATAGAATTATTTTTTTAGCGATAAAAGAAGGAAAGGAAGAGAAAAATGTTTTTTTTTCCTTTGTAATAGTTAATTTTTATCAACAACATGAAAATATCCTGAATATATATATATATATCTTAAACGTTAACGTCTGCCTGTGCGTGTGCTTCTTTTTATAGTAGCTTCTTATTTTTCAGACTGCAATTGTATAACCTGAGGGCCACTGTCTATTTTTGAGGATGATAGACGGGTTCTTTGATGCTCAGAGAACGGCAGTTGAAGAATTTAACCTGCATTAGGGCGTGCACTGGGGTGTATTCTGACAATTAGAAAGGGGTCTTGAAGCTTAGAAATGCGGCAGTGGGCCAGTTTAAACTACTTTGAGGCACAGTTCTTCACCTCTACAAGCTGATACCTGGAGTGTGTTTTGAGATATCAAATGGGTTCCTTACTGTTCAAGAAAGGGGTAGCAGATAAATTTAACTTGTCTTGGGCCATCAGTTCACCTTCATAGCCCATGCTCTGGAGTGTACTATAGAGTATTAGCAGTGTTCATTCGTGCCTAGAAACGCGGTACCGGTAGAATTTAAACTGTATTTTGGTTTATAAGGTTTAAAATGTCAATATTTTGCAATATGTAACAATCTAATAATGTAACTATGATTAATTACACGTCAAATAACATCATTCAAAACGACAATTCTACAATTTACCTACACCTTTTATATATATATATATTCTTTGTCTTACTTATGAAAATGCAAGTCTTTTTTTTTTTTTTGTAATGCAGTGAATAGTTTTTAGATATGGAATAAGGTTTTGTTTTTTTTTGGGTACAAAAGATTGTCAAAAATAGGGGATGATGCAACAATTTTAAATGTCTATATCATCAATCTGAACAACTAATGTAATTTTAAAATGTGAAGATAGACAGATTTTGTTCACTTCGATTTATTTCATTATTTTATAAAAACACATAATTCAAAGTCATGCCCTTATTCTTAAATATTTGACCTTGATTTTGATCATTTGAAACGTAATATACAAGATAAAAAAGAGGTTCATTTGTGCGGTAGTATTGTATAATTTATTTACAACATATGCTCATTTAAAGAATGTAGGTTTTGGTTTGGTGAGTGAATCCCGAACTTCATTTTGCCAAGCCTGAAAAGCCCTGGCTTGAAACTTCCAACCGGACATTTATTTCTAATGTAAAATAATTCCTTTACAACTAAACGATTAAGTCATCCTCGATTTTTTACAATATAAAAACTAAGCTAACAATGACGTTATTGATTACACTATGCAACAAAATGAAGGTCTTGGAATGCCCGCAGACTAAAACCACATTTATTAATTACATTTAAGCCATAGAACACGAAATTGACCATTAAAACTTTCAATCCATGAAGGTTTGGCCTTAAAAACCATTATTGAAAAATCAACTTTGTAGGGTATAACTAAGATTCAGTGCCATATTTTGACAAAGTAAATAATAAATTGATATATTTGTCTATGAAAGCACTTTAAGATTGAATCCAACCTCTTAATCCACTAATTCAGATCCACTCTGAATTTAGCATACATAACGAGATTTGCAATAATGAATCATGAAACCATAACTGGGAGCAAATGGAATAGGAAGTACAACTATTTCGACGCATATTCGTATCGTAATAGCTCTTATTTAGTTACGTAATTATTTGAATCATGTTACTCTAAGATATATCCATGCAAATCAACAATTGAATATATTTTATGCCAGCTGCTGACTTTTTTCTATTCTTGTCCATTATCGTGTTTGTTTTAAATCTTCTGGAGTAATCAGAATGAAAATGGCGGTTATTTCATGGATCAAAAAATATTTTTTACAAGATTTTATTAGAAATTTTTAAAGATATATATTAAAATTTGGATATTGTTATACAATATATATATATACATATATCTGTCAAAATATGAAGGGTCAAACAGATATGTACGCAGTATAATTGCATGCATATGCCTTCATAATAATATTTAAATGTTGCATGTGTTGCCCCTCTCTTATCAATTTACTTCATCTCCTCACATCTTTTAAATTGACTGTCTGACTAAATACTTAAGTAAGTATGAAAAGGGAATGTAAACAAATGAAATTATGTAGTTTGGGTAATTATACCTCCGAATAAATACATAATAGACTCACTACTAAGGACTTGAGGCCATGTTTATAAGAGCTGTAATTCTTACATATCTATGTCTGTATTTTTCGTAAATCAAGCCTTTTTTTCTGCTTTAAGGGATTTCATATCTTGTATTTTTATAGAGAGAGTGTTTTTATATTGTGACGTCAGCATTTTTTGCTGATGTTGGTCATTTTGGGAGCCCTCACAGCTCGCTTTTTGAAATAAAATATTTCAATAGATTTTGATCCCTGCGTTATCCCGATAACGCACAAATAGCCTATTTATTTTGTTGTCTACTATTGATGTCCTCGTCTTAATTGATACGTCATGGATATTTCATATTTTCTTCTTTTAGATAAATAAACGACCTAATAATTGTATACTATACTTATGCTCCGTTTCCAAAAGGACAGGACTACAATTTCTTGTTGATCCCTCGTAGTTTGTAAATATATTGGTCATATTATCCCTTCTACGAATAGATTTTGGCTATCATATAGAATTACAATATATAGTTACGTTTTTACTAAAATATTACTAAGGAATATTATACATAATACAGTATTGAATAAAAATCTTAGTAGGAGTTGATTTTTATGAAATATGCTTATGCAATTCATTTAAAAAATTATAAAGATAGAAAATGATAATCTGGGATGATTTAAGTATTAATTAGCAGTTGGTGTGATTGACTTAATAGGCTAACTACTTTATGATTTTGGGCCTTTTTTCTGTTAATTTTTGAGGAAAAGTTGCGTAATACAATAAATGAAACGACGTGGCATAGAGAAAAAAAAAATAGAATGATCAAACTGAGTAGTAGCAAGGGAAATTTAAGTCGTGACAGCAAACGAGAGAAAAAAAGATAATTGACCAAAACAATCGGAAAAACATTGTATTTCCTTGTATAGCTCCAACAATTTAAAAGTATTCATTAATTTAATTTTTTTTTAATTTCAAGTATCTTGACATTGAGATCATGGGCATTGGGGAAAATTAAGCTTGACAAAATTGCAGGTGTTGAAAATTGACATTGGGAAATTTTCCCGTCATATACTACCAAAATCACAATACCTCGGCCAAAAACTTGTTTAGTGCAATGGAAGGGCCAAAAACCAGGTTAAAAACCACATCCATCACTTTAAAAAGTATTTAGGTGCCCTCCAAATACTTCAAAATGATCCCCGACCCATGGCTTATTTAAGGCTACGGTCCATGTTGTAGTCTTAAATAACCCATCAGCTCCGGTTTCATTTTAAAGTACTCGGAGGTGCCAAAATGTTTTTTAGGTGGCGAAATAAACAAAAAATAATATTAAAATCCAAAAAACAAAGGTTTAGTTCATTTTTAAATCTAATCATATTTCAAACCTCGAAATTTTCCGTCCATAATTATACACACTGTTTTGTTTAGTTCTTTTAGGTCTTACTTAAAGGCTTTCAATAATTTACGACTTTGAAAAACGACTAATTGATAATTTAGTTTGTTAATTGGTAATAGGGAGCAAATAGTTGCAACTGTTTGGTATTCAAGTTCTAGCTTGATCTTCCAGAGTGGGTTTAGCTACTAATTTTGCCGCGCATAATAACTTGTATGAGGCTACATGTTTTAAAGATATTTTTTTTTTTACTTTTTCTCCTATCAAATAAACGGACATGAGTGTTGTTCTCTTATGATAAATTGCATACAAAATAATCAAGAATAGCACCGTATTGCAGCAAAATAATACAAAAAATGTTTTTGTATACTATTGCCCAGTACATATAGATCTTGGAGTAAGATATTATTATAATTATATTCTTTGAAAGATTTTACAAGAAAATAGGGGTAAATTATTATTTTGAAAGATATCTCTTTTCTTATAAAAAAAAAAAATAATAATTCCAGCAAATTTTTGGTGAAAACCTTTGAATTTTGAAATAATTTTTTGGAAAAATTTAATATTGGAAATTTGATTTTTGAATTTTTTTTTCAAAAAATTTAATTTTGTGTGAATAACTATGGATTTTTGATTTTTTTTAAATAATTCCAAGAACAACGAAGCCCTCCCCCCTCACAAAACAAAAAATACTGAGGATACCCATGACAGTTGATATTAAAAAGGATTTCTTTCCTCAACACAAGACTAAATTTATTCTTCAGAAAGAAATATTTGAACTTCTCCTTAATTATTCATAAATATAAGAAAAGTGAAACTTTTTCTAATAAACTACACAGTGAATTTGAGTAACAACAAAATCAAAAAACTTGTGTTATAATTTAACAAATAACTTCAAGCAATATTGTGTACACCACCCTAGTACAAAAATAAAGATGAATAAACAACTTTTACGGGTCCCCCCTATATGACCATGACTCAGAAATTGCTACACGAAAATAAACGATGATATGTTGTTATGTTTATTAAATTCACGCCTTGTTTTATTAATGCTAAATAAGAGAAATGACGTTATTATTACTTAATTAAGTGTGGGCAATGAACATACCTTGTATACAATATACATACATTAAATGAGAAAGAAAATTAAAGAAGAAAAGATGAAAATTGAGCTTTTATATTTGGTAATAAACACAAGATAAATATTTGCATTGAACATTTACATGCAGTATTTTTGATGTAAGTCATCTTAGGAAAAAATAAGATCCCTTTTGTTTGAGATTAAGGAAAAGAGCAAATCTGGTGTTCATTTGCTTTTGCTGAGTGTCATTTTTGCTGTTACTGAGAAATTTTGTTGAATAAAACTTACAGGTGCGCCAAGATAAATCCGGACAAAATTCAAAAGTGTATTTCTACAATTGTACACTAGATAGAGATGTAAGCAATAAAACAACAATTATTTGTTTGACATTTATGGATTGTTTTATTCAATGTGACTGCCCTCAGCGGTAATCACTTTCTCGATCCTGGCTCTGAGGCTCTTTCAGGTATTACCCACATCTGCAGCCGAGATCCTTGTCCACTCCTTCTTCATGGTTGCCTTAAGGTTGTCCACGCTGTTTTGGTGCTTTGAGCAGACCTCCCTCTCTGACTTTCCCCAGGAGAAGTAATCCAACAGATTGCAATCGGGAGGGGGCCAGAAATCGTAAAAGATGCTCCTGATAAACTCTTGACTGATTTTGGACGTAATGCAGGGGACACAGTACTGTTGCCACACGAAGGACTCAGGGTCGTTTGCCCGCACCCACGGAAGCACAGTGGACCTCAAGCACTCAACATACACAGTAGAATTGACCTTTTCTCCCTTTTTCAAGAAGAAAGGTTGCATAACCTTCCCTGTGCTATTGATGACACCCAAGACCATGATGGAGCTGGAATTCTTGGTCTTGTATACGAAGGGAACATTGTCTTTGGGCGTGTAGAGCTAAATGTCATTTTGAGAGTTCCTTTTGCGTTCAATAGATAATATTTTCTGATCTGAGAAAATGATGGTACGACTTGCATTGGAGGTCTTGAGTCTAGAGAGCAGATTCTTGCAGTGGGCCAACATGACCGCCTTCTTTCTGTTTCTCAGTCAAAAGATGACGCACAGACAGAAGTGACTTTAAGATCACTTCTGGCAATAAGTGGGGATCTTTCCCTCTTTACCTCATTTTTGAACCTGGTGTAGATGTCGTAGACAGTGCTTCCGGTGTATCCCATGAGCTCGAATATAGCTACTGCTCCATGGCCTGCACGAGCGAGTTCGATGACTATGGATCTTTTAGTTTGCTCCATTACCTTTTGTGTTTATTTTGATTTAAAAAATTGGAAGAATATTATAAACAATACGGCTACCTCTTAATTGGGACACTCAGATGTGAACTCAGTGCAGGGATACTAGTGTTATTACAAGTTGAATTTTGCCTAGATTTATCTAGGCAACCCTGTAGAAGGCCATATAAATACCTCACCAAACCATATCTCGGCCATAATTATTTTTGGGCTTACCAAAAATATGTGAATTCCTTCGAAGAAGGCTAAAGCAATCGGGTTTGGCATACTTAACTATAAGTCTTATATTGCGAAAAAGTTGACCTTGAAGGAACCAACTTATGGCATGGAGTTAAGAGGCATATTAATTGCGTCAAGATACATAGCTTTTGAAGTGAAAATACCTTAGGAGGATACATTGGCATTCGATTTAACGCTGCATATTGTACGGCTGCAAAATTTGCCCAAATGATCTTTATTTAATAAAAGATATCTTTCCAAAAAAAAGTACCCCTATTTTTCTCGTATATTAATATATCAAACCAAAAAAAAATATTTTTTTCTAAATTTTTGAATTTAATTTTTATCAAATGGTTAACTAACCAAAGGAGGTGATGATCATAGTATAGACTAACCTATGTTTAAACCTGGGTGCTTCGACATGTAGGAGGCCCGGATAAATGTTATTTCTCCAATTTAAATTTTAACATATAAGAAGTGACCTGTAATCATAAACCTGGATAACAAAATACAGTTATGACATGTCCATTATTTTTATTATAAGTCGTAATACAACCTTTAAAACATTTAACCGACCACGGTCTGGTCTTCAAAGCCATTTAAAAATATTCTAAAAAAAATATTTTTTTATAGAATATTTTTACGAACTTGAGCCTTATACTGCCATGAAAGAACAATATAGACAGAAATCAGAGTTACAAAGGATGGATCAATAACATGACAGCATTTCAAAGATGCATATAATCCTCTAATATAGAGGAAAATATTTTGGGAGCACAAATATCACGTAAAGGTAAATTAAAACTTGGAGTCCTTTAAATATTTCTCTCAATGTATTTGATCGGGCTCTCTAAGGCAGACTACCTGAGGTGCTCAGAATGATATGAAAAAAGAATCCTATATATTTTGAATGACTGCATCGCTGGAAGAGCTTGGGGCGAAACCGAAAAGTGTTTATGAGGAGTGATTCGAAGATAGAAAAAGCGTTGGCGTAAGTTATTGTTCTGGGGGAGATTACTTTGAAAGGGACAACATAATTATTGATGAATAAATGAATATTTTTTTCTCTAAAAATACAAAGTCTCCTAACTTATTGAACACATCTCGTGCGTAATAAAGAATCGGAATTGTCCATGAATATGTTATCGGAATTTATTAAAATTTTAGTATAGGCACATCTTTATTCAAATGGTATGACATTAAAGATCCAAATTATACGATTAAATTAACAAAAAACGCGGCAATTATCCTGGTCTTCCCTACATATTATTAGGTGGTGTAGGTCAATTGACCTTAATAGGAATAATAAAATAAAACCATTCATTTGAGGCACTCAAAGTACGTGAAGGAATTTGTGTATCTATTTATTTTATCAGTTCTGTTATTATTATCTTTAGTGTATATTTGATCATTGCCTTGTCAATCATAGTATGCGATGAAAAGAAATAAGCAGCTCATTACCTTTGTTCAACCCCATTAATTTAACCACAAATGTTGATAGACACATAGATAGGTAATCTTAATTTATGAGAAGATTTCCAACAAATTTGAAAAGGTAATTAAAAACTGGACTCTTTTAAAATACAGCAATATTATATTTAAAGTTAGACCAAGGGTAAAAAACATCAACAACAATAAGATAATGAAAATGTAAAAAGCTGTTGTTGAACAAAAATAATTTTTACAGTTTTGCACGCTCTTCATATTTTCTCTTTCCATCTCAAAATGGAAGACAGTGAGAGTGGAAATTTGAAATTAAATCATTGCAACCTTTTAATAATATGCAAAGGGGATCTAGGTAAGCTCGCCTTTGGAAAATTTGCTCTGAAAAAGTTTGTCGCCCGAAAAATTGACTGCCTTTATTTAATGTAAATAATAACCTCACTTGCATAATGTCTAACAAGTTCGAACCAGGTACAGAATAGGTCATATTAATTACTAATAAATATAATACCAAAGAAAAATAAATAAACATACCAGCAATTTAAATGGAAGAAGTATCAATAATCATGTGAGTGTAGACACAATGAATTATTCATATTGGAAAAGACTCATGGTTAGACAAACAAGCATAACATCAGATTTGCCAAGAGCAGTGATTTTCATTGATACTCCATAAGAAAGACAAACTTTGATTCTTCCACATAATGAGGCCTTCTATATATTTTTTCAGGATCCTCCCAAGTGCTAATCTAATTGAAAAAATAAATAGAAAAATTTAATAATTGGTAGTTATAAAATTTGAATAATGTGTTGCAGGAGAAAAGCTGGGCTGCCATGGGGTTTCATTGGATTAGTTTTACAAGTATTATTAAAACATTTTTTGACAAAATTGGGGACAGTAAGAAATGCTTCAAGATGGGTCATTTTAATATGAGAATCTTATTTGCTTAATCAAATTAAAATGGTTTGTATCACACTAAAAATGACTTGAAAACCTTCACACGTTACCAAAGGCTGTTTTTTGAGTATTCCCTGCAGAATAGGTATTTGTGTAGGGGGTGATATAAAGCCAAATACGGGACAGCTTAATGTACATGCATAAATGGTGTAAATTGAATATCATTACATTATTCTGATGCATGGTTCTTCGTCTATGGTAAATGCAAAAACAAAAATCAAATCTTAATTCTTCTCTTCACCTACAGCATTTATGAACTAGGGCATTCTATTTCTATTTTGGTTTTTATTAAAAATGACCATAGGTGAAGTGGGAAATATGCAACGTTTATTTATAACCGATGACGTAAATTTAATTAGTATAAAGGAAGCAAAAATGTAAGCAAAAAGACCTTCATCACTTATTGTTACTAAAAGGTGTACTCCTTGTAATAGTTTTCCTATTATATAGAATCGGGGGCGTCCACAGGGAATGGGCTGGTAAGAATAGAATTTTTTCTCTTTACAAAAAAAAAATTTTGAAATTTAAAATATATATATATATATATAAATATATACAACTCAAGTTTTGAAATTTTGAATACTTGAATTTTGTTTTCTAAAAGTTTATTTTGGGGATAAACTTTTAAATTATAAGTTTTTTTTTAAATTAAATTTTGTCTTAATAAATTTGAATTTTTAAAATGTTTTTCCAAAAACATTATTTTCTTGTGAACAGCTGTGGGGTTTAGATCTTTTTTTCGAAAAAATTTAATCATTTTCAAGAATCCATAGCTATTTCTTAAAAATTAAATTTTTTCGAAAAAAAGATAATGTAATTATATTCAATTACACCATTTATGCATGTACATTAAGCTGTCCCGTATTTGTCCTTATATCACCCCCTACACAAATACTTATTCTGCAGGGGATAATCAAAAAACAGCCTTTGGTAACGTTTGAAGCCTTTCAAGTCATTTTTAGTGTGATACAAACCATTTTAATTTGATTAAGCAAATAGGATTCTCATATTAAAATGGCCCATCTTGAACCCTTTCTTACCGTCCCCAATTTTGTCAAAAAATGTTTTATTCGTACTGTAAAGCTAACCTAATGAAACACCATGACAGCTAAGCTTCACCCCTCCAACACATTATTGGTAATTTTATAATTACCAATTATATGTATTTCTTTACACACCCAAAATCCTTAAAATTTGCTACACTAGTTATAGACTAGACTTTAACCTGTCTTGAAGCCCAGCAGTTCACTTACGGTAATAGGTAACTTCGTATAAAACATATTCGTATAAGGACATTTCGTATAAAACCATTCGGCGGTAGGTTGCATCCTTTTTTGGGAACCAGCGGTACCCGAAAAAAAGACCAAAATTTGGGGTACAATTGGGGGGATATCAGAGGCTCTTGGTAGTTACTTAAGAGCCGTCGGTACCCGAAAACACCACCAAAATTCTGGGGTATAAAATGATAACTCATAAAGTCAATACCCCGTTTCCTCATAAATTTATACGAAATTGTTTTTAAACAAAATCTTCTTATACATAAATTTTTTATACGAATATGTTCTATACAAAATTACCATACACGGTTCACTTACACTACCAGACATGGGCCGATCTGTATTTCTGGATATAATAAGGGTTCCTTGATGCTCGTGGAAGCGGCTGTGAAGTAGTGATTTCCACGATTTATATAGCATGAGTGTCCTTATATAATATAATTGTAAGGAAATTGCACACGATAATATTTTTTTTTAATGACGTCAATCATATTTTTTAGATTGACGTTATTTCACAAGGTTTATGTACACCATAATTTAACCATGCAAGGATTTTACCCCAACGATGCTGTCTGCAACCTTATTACCCCAATCATTTTAGAGTGAACCGTCAGAAGGGATATGAGGGCTTTTGAAATTTTGATGACCTAATCTAATAGTCTACTGTGAAGGAAATTGAATGTTATGCTCTTAGTTAGCGAAAAAAAAATGGTATTAACTCTAATACAAAATATTTCAGGATTTTTTTTATTATAATAGATTTGCAAGCATTTTCATGCCTTATTTGTTTTTTGTTTTTTAAAGTACATAAGTATATGCATAATAAATCATTTTTTTGACTATGCTCTTGTTCCATAGTATTCATATATTTTTGATTAATTATGGTTCATCTGCTTAAGGAATTATAAATCATTTTGCTTGTACATAGTGCAATACGACCTCCTGTAGGACTTAGTTTTAATACATACATTATATATGAATAAATAGGCCTATTAAAAAAGGATTATGAAGACGTCTTCATAATAGAATATTTTTTCCGTATTTTGAATAACTTACATGGGGCTCATCTCTCGGCCTGTGTAGATTGTAAAGGTTTGACCTTGAAAAAACAAAATTGAAATTAAATTAATGTTTATCATCAAACTGACCCGTTGATCACTTTTATGGTTCAGCTGTAAAAACGTGCCGGGGGAAATCGTTGGGGTAATATAGTTGTGTGGTAAAATTGAAGTCTATGTCATCATTGTAATACAAAAAATTTGCGGGCAACGTCATTGCAAATCATCATCATTGTAAGCAATATGGTTTTGAGTAGACAATATTAACGTGTATAATTTCATTGGAATTATTTTACACCGGTTAGTGGAAAATTTTTGAGATTGAAATTAACAGATTAAACACTGATGTATAATTTTGTATACATTTAATATCCAAAACAGTTTTATTCATACTATTTATAAGGATGATTATTTTGGGATATTACAACGGGTCCTTGATGCTCAAAGAAGCGGCCACAGATGAATCTATCCTCTCTTGGGCCCAGGAAGTTCACCTGCACAATTTGTGAGGTGAGGTGTATTATAGAATATTAGAAGGGGTCTTTGATACTCAGAGATGCTGAAACAGTAGCATTTGACCTACTATCGACTACTAGCGGGAGTCCCGTCATTGTTCGGAATTATTAGGGGTCGTCGATAGACCAAAAGAGAAGCAAATTTTGCCCTAATAAATCAAATAAGAGATCTATTTTCTATAAAAATGGATATTATTATATAAACTTCCGGATTTTACTGTCCAAAAAAAGGGAGAGGATTAAAAACTATTCTATCAAAAATAAAATTCAAATTTAGAATAATAAAAAAAAACCTACACCCATTTTTTTTTTTTAATGTTCCTTTAATTGGTTATATGGAGTTGAACTAATTAAGTATAAGTACACATGAGAGTATTACAAACCTAAGAAAAAAAATTTCAAACCCATATACATACATAAAGTATACTTCTTTCTCTAGGAATAACCTGGGATCGAACGCAAATAGATTTCAAGAGAATAAATTTATCTTTTCTCTAGGCCCTGCTCACGATAAAACTGAGCCTGCTAATGGGGACCTTATTCTTTGATGCCGGTGGGTTTAAGAAAAAGCAGTTACAAGAAAAACACCTACAAAAACGTCTAAATATTTGCTAGTTTCAACAACCAATATCTAAAAATGGCCTAAGTATACTTTTTGACATGTAGTCTAAAGACTTTGATCTAGTATCGTACCACTAACGAGTTACCTTATGTAATGGATACGTCTCTGTGTGTGCTATGAATTAAAATGTTAAGATTTTCAATTTAAAAGTAATTAAATCACAAAGTAATTACACACTCAAATCAAGCCTTTAATTTGTTTTATATATTATATAAGAGGCTAATGGGTACCTTATTCAGTATTGCCAGGATGACTTACGGAAAATCATGTATTTATACTTCTAAAATTTGCCCAATATCTGTGTCGAATATACCGAAAAGTTAGTTACAAATCGGTTTAAAAGATCACCCTAGTTTGTTTCTTCCTAAATAATCTGGAAAGTTAGATATAATCAGCTATAAATTGGCTCAATATCGTCTTGTTTAAACAGCAATCGGCTAAATATATTTATTTACATTTAGTAGAAAATTTTGTTCTAGTATCGTAACATATATATAATATAATGTTGATATATCTCTAGTGTGTGCTGTGAGTTAAAACATTAAAACTTTAAATTTTAAAGAAATCAATGAATGCACAAAGTATTTGCACACTCAAAATCTAACACATTGTTATAGATATGATAAAACCGGCACTGCTAACAAGTACCTTATTCATTTTTGCAAGGTAGGGTTAAGGAAAATCACATAAATATACCTTCGTATATGTGACGGATATAACCAGAAATGGGATACAAATTGGGCTAAGTTATTGCAAAGATTTTTCAAGTTGTCTGGCTATCACCTAAATGAGTATTGTTCTGTCTAGACATGTTAAAAATTGGTCTGACTATTGAAAAGATCCAACAAGTTTTCTAGCTATCGGGTAAATGATCATTTTTTCCGTGAGGCATGTTAAAAATCGACAGTACTATGGCCAAGATTTCCAACTATGGACTAAATGATCAAAAATTCAGCTACACATGTTAATAATCCGCTAAACAACGGTAAAGAATATCTCAGTTATCCGCCTATCGGTAAATGAGTATTTTTTCAGATAGACGTGTTAAAATGTATGTTTTTTTTTTCAAAGATCGGCGAAATTATTCAACAATCGGCTAAACTATAATCCGATTGGTTAGGATTGTCAAAAATTGGATACATCTAGCCGAAAAACAGCTAAACTGTCAAAACTAATATAATTACAAAATTGATTTATTATCTTTATCAGGATCTCCGAACCAGATATGTTGAATGCTCGTATTAAGCTAAGTAGGTAAGGGCATGGAATTCTAGACAAATAAAATATTCACGCATTGTACGCAGCTTAGCTTATTTTTCTTTCTTTCTCCTCTTGATAGAATGTAGTAAAAAATGACGTTGACTATCTTCTCTTTTTTTTTTTTTTACAACGAATCACTTGTTTTAGATTCCCCTCATATAAGAATAAATATTCTTCGTAGTTATTTTAAGCCTCTAGAATTCCATGGTAAGAAGCTCTATAAATAACTGAGTCAAACCTTACAAAAAGGTGGACCATTTTTAATGATATAATGCAATACCAAATTATTATATATTTACAATTATAAAGGAAAAACTTGCATTCATTTCCTGTATTGTTAAACTTTTAATCGCGTTGGTATATTGATTATGAGATGTAAAATATAATAGTTTTATCAAGATGGAAAATAATTATGTTTATCAGGGATTTCAAAGGACGTATTAAGTCATTATAATAATATTTCCTAGAATAAAATCTATCAGGTATTCAAACTTCACTACACAAAAACATCTTGTAAATAGAAGCCTCTTTCATTATCATGCAAATATCAATTCATTATACGCAACTTTTGTATATGTAAAAAAATGGAAGAAAAATTTGTATTTTTTAAATGTACAAAATATTTACTTCGATGAAAAAAACAATAAGTTTTTGTAGGTTTTTTTATACTAGGTGTAATCTACAAAATAACACAGTTTTCATACTTTTCAGAATTGCTTTATATATTTCTTATACACGGAGTAAAAATAACTTTTGCTGTTCTTGTTTTTTTTTGTAATTATGAAACTGTATTCTTGCATTGTTGGCAATGACTTTTTCCCGTTCTTTAAGGCAGCATAGAGATGTAAAATATGTAGAAAAAAAATCACCTGTTGAGGAGACCAAAGAATAGAACCAGTATTTGGCTTCTTTGTAAGAAGCGAAATGCTGGTCTTCCATCCGCCAGAAAGCTTATGGACAATTCTGAGAGTGTGAGGAGGAAGCGGGAGCAAGACATATGGTAGTACTGAATGAAGACCCTTGTTATCTTACTTCCCTTATCAGCTGTTTATTACATGAATTTGGGGGGAGAGATTGTATTATTGCTATGAAGATCTTGGCGATGCACCACGGAGCACAAGGGCTCCAAAGAACTGTTTAACGTCCAGCAAGTCTTTTCAGCTGATGCAAGGCACTCTTATCACAAAAAAAAACTTCAATAGAGTTTTAAACGACCATTATGACTGAAATATTATGAAATGTGAAAAATCAAAACTGAAAGAACAGTTTAAATCACAAGTAAATGATTTATTAGAGTAATTTTAATTTTTTTAAAGAATTTCGACTTTCTCATAGTGTTTAAGATTTAGAATTGTGTCTGGTTTTATTGGATAAAAGATAAGCTAGTGGTTATGCTTGTACAACAAACAGTCCATATTGGTTCTATTGAATTCAGGCTATTGTTAACATTTTCTGCCCGTTATATGATCTTGGGTGTAGAAAATGGACTATTGCCATAGAAATGAGAACTTTATTAATTTATAGTTGCAGTAGTGCTGGGAAAACATTGTAATAGTATATTGAAACATATATAAATATTATAACTTTTTTTTAATTACAACATTTTTAACATATAATATATGTATATATTTCAATAGAAACCAATAGCAAAATATAGAAAACCAATTATCAATTAAACTTATTAAAACATAACATAATTGATGTCATATCACAATTTGGTATTTATAATTTGATTTCTAAATATAATAATTAATATCGAGATATGGAAAAAATAAGGTATTGTTAATGCATTAATTATAAGATTGTATAAGTTATTAAAACTTTGGAATTTTTTGATTCATAGATGTTGAAAATCTTAGGTAAGAAGTAAATCTTGCTTGTCTTCTGCGAAGCTTCCAATAATATCCAGCACTATCACTACGGCTTTTTCTTTATATATTCAAATAGGAACTGATATGCATCTGACAAAATAAATTTATTGCTTCGAGTTTGCTTATAATCCCTTCTACTTTCATAGGATTTGGAGAATTGTGACTGGTTTCTATAACTCAGTCAATTATCTTATCCTGGATTTCAAGCTTTCTTCTACTTTTAAACTACAGAGTTGTACCATTGGCGTTACTTTAGGATAGCGATACAGTAAGTGTGCCAAATTTTCAATATAATGAACAAAAATAAAATAAAAACTACACGCAGCAATGTTTTTTTTTTTTTGACAAAGTTCCATTAATTGGTTAGATGGAGTTGGACTGATTAAGTATAAGTAAACATCATAGTATTACAATTACTCTAACTTACCTAGGAACCTTTTGTGAAGTCCATATACATATTAAGTATATTTCTTACTCTAGGAATGACTGGGGCACAAACCTGCACACATTGAGTTCAAGAAAATAATTTCTCCTGAGCATTTTTACTGTTTTTTTTAAATCTTAAAAGTGTTATGTCTTTCAGCATTTTGCTCGGCCCTAACTATGATTCATCGATTGGAAAAAGTGATATTCGGAATGGAACAAATTATGGTGAATATGACAGGTGAGGTAGGGGCATCCAATTGAATAATGGCCGAGCACCGTCATAGTGAAGGATAAATTATCTTACCTTTTGGTATATTGGGCGTTTAAACATCAATGTTTATCTCAATTCCATCAATTTTTGTCAGTAACGATGTCCAAATACTGCAGTATTCTTCAATTAAAAAAAAAAAAAAGCAGAGCTTTCCACAAATTACGTTTCTTTAATACGAAAGTTGACACAATGAAGCACAAAAAACTGTTTTAACTTTAGCGACACGACACAAACTGATTGTTAGCTGGAAATGATTGTACTTCAAATGAATATATTGGCAAGATTCTCCAAAAAAAAATTATGCAATTGGCGCCATCTTTGCTAAATCCCTCAAAACTTACTTATACTCCCACTAATTAATGTGGTTCTCAGATAATTTTGCCATAAATTTTATTGCCGAATGGACTCGTTACCAAAAAAAAATAATAAATATATCTGATAATGATTCATTTTGCAATACTATGTAATTATTTATTAAACTGCTTCAATGATAAAAACATATCTTGATAATTATAAAGTCAAAGACAATCTCGGAATAGAGGAGTGTCAATCAGGGATTCACCAAATACATAGGAGCTTCAACAAACTGGATATAAACTATTGATTCATTTGCATTGTCCATTGAATCTTAATTTTTGATTGATTTATTGACTTCTTCTCTTCTTTAAACATATTTTTATCTTTCTAATTTATTTGTTTAATTAATTATTGGACAGTTGTCATGATTTTTGTTCTAATAGTGGTTTGAGCCAACTGTTGAAGCATCCTTATAACGAAATGAATCAATTGTTAATATTATGTTATCTATTGGGTAGAATGGGTCTAAATGAATGGGAATCATAACACAGTTTTGATGCTGACTCATCATTATGTATATGTTCGGCAAAGTGGCTCTCGCGGCAATAAAGTTATCGGCAATGTATCTGTGCAAGAATATATATTACAAAACTATCTCTAATACTTCTTGCAGATATTTCTCTATTCAATTCTTTCACCATCGGTTTTTACAATAGCAAATTAATCTTCTCAATGAAAGAGGCATATAATTAACATATATAGTCTGCATTAATTTCCATCCGGGCCTCAGGAACAGCTGTCTTCATATCAAGATGCAGCCCGAAAAAATAATTAAGAGGATTAGTGTCTGGGCTATAGGGTCGTGGACCCTTTAAGTTCTCCTAGTAATTGAATGGTTTTGACTGTGTGTACAAGAAATCTATACTACTGGAAGCCATCTTTTTTTTATAAGGATTACAATAGTCTTTCTGGTCCTTCCAATTATCATTGAATATTATCAGTTAGAGTATGATTTCAATGTTCTAACTTTTTTACATTTTTAGCACGATTAAAAAATAGTTCATGTTACCTTAGAGCTCCTATCTCATAGTCGATACCTTATATTACTTGAACTTTTAAAATCAGTCGCTCACAACCTCAGAATTTTAGAAATGTAAAGTGAATAAATTATGGTCTCCACCCCGTATATATATATACTTTGATGTACTTTTTTTTTTGCAAGCATTACTTGTATCATTGCAGAAACATAAACAAACGAAAAAAATGAAAATAATGTAATAAACAACATTATTTACTTGACTTGCGCAGCGTTTTCCGATTATATACCATGTCTTGAAAAATTTAAAGTCAAAAAATAATTATTGATTATTTACATGCCAAAATTTTCACATATCTACCATATCCTTTTCTTATCGACATTCGAGTTTTCGAATGTACAAAAAGTTCATGATATTTGTTATTAATAATAGTACAGCGTGCGTAATCAAATTGTACCGTGCGAATTAGAGCTTCATAAATAAATTATTATTGGCAATCACTCGAACATTAGGATCCACATATAAAATTAGTACATGTCTCAAATTTTATGAGCATTTACAATATAGGATCAGTAATTAGTATTATAGTTACATTTTTAAACTAAAAGAATGAATAACCCAATGGTATTACTAATACAACAAAAATTTTAGTTATTATTAGAAATATTGTAATAATAATATAGAAAAAACCACGCGATGCAATTCTTTATGTAGATGTTGCTCCAAGCACTAATCAAGCTAATTAGAGGAGGTACGTTCGATATAAATAATATATTTTTTTAACTAGCATTAAGTATTAAACTATATTATAAGGTTTTTAAGATCATGGGAAATCTCTCAGATCTTTTTAAAGATTTGTAAAGTTGATGTAACTGAAGTCTTTTCGGATCTTGAATAATATAAATTTACCTATACTCGAGTACTTTAGATCCGTATCAAAAACCCTTCTTTTCTATATTAAGCAATACAGGGTCTTGCAGATAAATTGGGAATTAATTTAACTACTTCGAGATCACTAATGGTTTCTAGTAGTTAAAAAAGTGTAATGATTCAATTTATTCTTTATTTTATTGACAATAATATTGTTCAATGTGACTTCCATTTTTGGCAACGATTCTCTCGATTCTTGACTTGAATGCCTTGAACACTTGACATGGGATCAATAGGCTCCCAGTGCTTGGTAATATAGACTTTCATGGCCCTGATGCTGTGGTTGCTGGTAACACAAACCTGTTTCTCCAACTTCTTCTAGAAGAAGAAGTTCAAATCATATTAAGGCAGTTGGGGGGGGCAGGTATCTTGGCTCCAAAGAGACAGTTGTTTACTGTTAAGAAGGTCCTGAGCCTTCTTGGCCGTGTGTGCAGGAGCAGAGTCTTGCTGAAACACGAACTGGGTTCCATTGGCCTCCTTGATCATCCAGATAATACCAATAGTCTTCAAAACCTCACAGTATTATCCGACCCAACCTATTCCTTCGAGTTAAAGAAGAACAGGGCCATCACTAGCCCGTTGCCCCCAGGACGCCCAAGGTCATAATAGATGCCAGAAAGTTGGTTTTGAAGACGTGAGGAACGGTGTATTTCTCATGTAACAGACACTTATCATTTTGTCTGTTGTACGTCATGTCCACGGTCCAGTTTTTTCTTCTTTATAGCAAGAAGGTCGTTCCCCGCGTCAGCAGGTTCGACCTTCTCCTCTACTCCATTGTTACTTATTGTCTGATCACATTCAAAACGGACTCAATCAAAACTCAAACTTAATCAATATACATGTTCTCTTTATTGCATTGGATGCAGTTAAATACAGTCCCAATTTATCTGCAAGACCCTGTACCATAAGCGTTTTAAGATCCAGAAAATCCATCACCTTCCTTATAAGATCCGGAATATTCCTCACTTTTTTTAAGATCAGTAAAATCTCAAGTTACTGAAATGTCTTGTGATCCCGGATATTAGATAATACAAATTTACCTATACCATACTCGAGTACTTTGTATCCGTAGCCAAGACCCTTTTAATCTTTATTAAGCTTTTTAAATTTGGGAAAATCCTTTGCATCTTTTTTAAGATCTGTACAAGTTCAAGTACCTTTATCTGGTTCGGGTATTGTATATTTTTGGATCATAAAAGTGTAATTATACCGTACCCTGGGACTTTGGATTTGGGTTCAAAACTGTTCCATCTCTATCCTTAACAATAACTAATATAAATTCAATTAATCATCTTTCAGAAAACTGACTAATAAAGGGAATAAAAGTAAAAAAATCGACAGTTGACAACAAAATATAGTATAAACTGTTATATCCGTGATTATGTACTTCCGGTAGTTTCAATCTAGGAGTATATATTATGTAGACAATAGGTATATATTTGTATACTTATAAGATTAGTCATTCATGCGTAAGCCTGCAAAATAAAAAGATTCCTAATAAATCTTCAAAAACGTCTCCATCTAATATCAATTACATACATCTCTTTTGGAAACTTTAAATAAATACAAGTCCTTGAATGGAGGATAACTCAAGACGAGAGGTGAGGGGAGAGGGGGGTCGAAATAAATATTAAGTTTCACCCATGATCCCCAAAATAAGGTACGGGGGTATTCCATATGGAGTGTAAAGGGTAGGGATTTTAAATCCGGAACATTTTTAATCCTCAATATCTTGATAGCCCTGAGATATATGTTTATAAAAGTGTACTCACCCGATTTAACTGACAAAACTGTAAAAGAAATAATACAAAATCTATCGGATGTCCTCCAAATACAAAAACTGTGCAGTTATTATTGTGTGCGTCCATTCTAGACGCACTACTAATGATGTTAGAGAGCTTAAATGGCATCCTAATCAATAAAGGAACCAAGCAAAGGTTTGAAATTTCATTTACATGTTTTAATCATACAAATAAAAATCACTTAATGTGACCGCCATCTTCGTCGATCATTCGCTCGATACATGATCTAAAGGATTTCCAGGCCCAGACCACGTCAGCAGCGAAGACTTTGTACCTGTACTTGATGTTAGAGGCCTTCAATAAGCCGATGCTATTGTGTGAGTAGTTAGAGACCTTCTTCTCTAAATACCCCAAAAAGAAGTAATCTATGGAATTCATACGGTAGAGGGAGACAGAGGGGTGGCAAAATTGCACCTTCTCTTCTTTCAGCAAGTTTTGAGTCTTATGTGAGGGGTCCAAATCTTGCAGGAACTTGACACCATTGGCCTCAACTTTCATCCAAGGTATCACTTGGTCTGACAAGAGTTCACTCTGTCTTTTGGCTCAAAGAAAAGGGGATGCATGACACTACCGTTGCTTCCAATGACTCAAAGGGCCATGATGCTTCCCGAAAACGTTATTTTAAAGATGTGGGTACGTCATCTCTCTGTGTGTCTAATCATATGTCGTGCTGATTGTTGTAGGACATGTCGACCGTCCATTGTTTCTTATCCGAATATAAGATGATTCGATTCCCATGGGACTTCAAATCATTGGAAAATGTTCCCCCGTGGGCACCCTGGTAAGGATATGTCTGATGTAGAGGCGGTATGAGTTCACCCTCAGGTCAGAGTTAATGCCCCTGATGACTATTGCACAGCTTTCTTGGTGCTTTCGACAAGAATGTTAATTGGAGATGCCTTTACGGACCGTTTCAAGCCTACAAAGAATCTTGGAGTGCATTTTTTATCACTCCAGAACTTATGGGTTTTCCTCTGATATACCCGAGCATCTTCTTGATGTACACTGGGTTGTGTCCCCCCGCAAACAAAATCGATGATGGTGTTCTTCAGGGTGTCCTCAATTGTAAATAATTAATTTAAATTAAAAGTTGCGGTAGTAACTTAAAAAGCTAACGTTCAACCTCTCACTTTAAAATTGAAACATTTGAGTTAAGTGCTCTCTTTATTGTTCAGGATTTAGTTTAAGATGGTACAGATTAACGTGAACGACCCAGTATGTCTCAAATTGTATACCTAAGCAAACACGATGGTCCGCTTAGGAATCCCTCAAATTTTGGCCTTTTTCGGAGGATCTACGAACATCAGTGGGTTACCCGCTCAGAGTCTACCAGTCTTTAAAAATATTGGCTTCAAAATATTAACAAGAGCAAATGCTTTAATTTTACTAAAAAAATAGGATTCAAGTAGAACAAAATGCAAAAAAGCATCATTGCATAATATCTAAAATGGCGCCCCAGTCAAGCTGTACCTTTAATTTTACCAATCTTTTGTTAGAGTTTTAACCTACTCCTACCCTATGAGTATGCAAAAAATGGTCTGTGATCTTGTTGGAATCTTCCTTAATTAGGCATATAACTAGAAACTTGAAGAAAACATGGAATGAAACTTCTAAAAAAAGCTAAAAGGAAAAAACAGTACAATTTTGTTTATTTCAAAAAACTAGTCGTGAGAAAAAGAGTTGATATGTTGTGTAGAAGTTTCAATTTTGTACAAGCTGCAAATTGTATCAGCAAGTTGTATAAATTACAAGAAAAAAATGAGATGAATAATTTTAAATGAAGGATTTGCAGTATTATGGTATTGTAATAATTAAATATTCAATGAATGATTGATATATTCATGGTGGAATTTTTGACAATTTTAATATAAATTACTAAAATATAATTATTAATTGGTACATAATAAAGCTCAAACACCCACGGTTATATTACTAATAAATACATAATAACCACGTAGTTTGAATTGATCAAATGAAATGATAGTATCAATTCATAGTTGGTAATTAGAATAACCAATTTTGTAATTAAAAAATGCATTTTAATACAAAGAAATTGAAACTTGTAGACAACAGATTTAAATAAAATGGACAACCTTGCAAATAATCAAAAATACATTTAATCAAATGGCTTTTAAAAAAAAACTTAGCACTTGCACTGATTACTACATGATGCCAAAGGAGAATAGTGATATCTGAATTAAGCCAAAAATTAAGAGACTGCTAATCCCTATTAAATTTTTGTAAAAGTCAATAAAACAAGTTTTATAAATCTTTTTTTTTTTTCATATACTTGTGGAAATTTAATGTTTTGTTTTACACAGTTTTCAAAATCAAATCAGGTCAGTGACGTACAACATTGACTATACATCAAACTTTGGTATTTTATTAAAAAGTGGTATCCTTGATTTTTTGTTTCTCTTTAAAACACTTTTCTTCAAAAGGTGTTAGAAGGATAGTCATTTTATACAAAAAGGATTTAAAGTTTAATTTAGAAACATATCTTATTCCAGATTTGTGGATCATTAGTTTATAAAATAATTAGTAATTGGTAATTTGTAAAGGGCTTGTTTTTTTTAGAATTTAGAATACTTTTATGACACCAGCTCAATTTGAGCTCTTAAACATCATTATCTATGGAGTTATTCGCTTTCAGAGAATTTTGCAAATTTCAAATAATGAAAATCAATCTTTTTTGTATATTATAAATTAAAGCAATGAACTGATTTTCATTAATCGCTCCGAAAAAAACTCAAAGATCTAAACTGTAATTAATTTAATATAAAAAAAAGATTCTGTCAAACCATTTTGGTAATATTTATTTTGATGTTCAAAACATTTTTGTTCGACTGGATGGGTCAACAAGTAAAAAAATGAGCTACCGACACCTATCAAAGGCCTTTGGATTCATCTAAAGCTACAGTGTTGTGTGCTATTTCCTTCAGTGCAGTTGTAGGTTTTTTGAAGAAAATTAGCTTACATTGAAAATCGTTTCAAACTGGTATATTAATATTTTGGATAATTTTTTTCATTGATTAATTGTACCGAGGAGATATTTTGTTTAAAAAGGACGGAGAAATGGCTCGCGCTTCAAGGGAGGGGTTACTGGAAAATTTGAAGTTAAATACATTGAGAACTGATCACTCTTTCCCTGATCAACAAAACTTGTTCAGTATGAAATATATCAGCAGTGGCCTCCCCTGAAGCCCTCCAATAAGAAGGAACTTGTGTTTTATACCTAAAAAATTGTCAGTTTATAAATTTTTTTTTTTTCACGAAAATAGTTGCTAAAAAAATTTTTATATTAATTTCTTTTCTAAAAAAGTTCAAAAAAGCCAATGCCCTCCACCCCCAAAAAAATAATTATATATGATCCTTCAGACGGCCCTGATCAGTAATCTTCAAGATAACCAACATATTTTATTTACAAATACATACACGGGGATCTAAAAATTAAGGAAGTCCAGTCGGAGGGGGGTATCATGTTCTGAACAAACATAGACAAGGGGATAATGGGTTCAAAAATTGTACTTTTTTCGGAATAAATTTATAATCTCTAAGGGGCAATTTGGAGTCTCCAGCACATTCCTCCGATTTGAATTTTCCCGATTTTTGTTTGTGGAAGTATTTAAAATCCTATGTTTATGTTGGAAATATAAAACTTTTGGGATTTACAAAAATGTTTATTATCTTTTGGAAAAAGTAAGTTAATTTGGTGCACCCTAAATTAACAATTTTTTTACTCCTTTATTATGTTTGATCAAAATTCAATGTTAAATATAGAAATAGATTGACTTTGATTAAAAAAACTGCGATTTCTAAGGTGATCATTTTTAAATGAGAAGCACCATAACAAAATCTTTTTTGTGAAGTAAAAAAGTACTAAAAAGAAAAATCTATTGATCACAGCCTGCCTTTATGATAACACGTCACATTTATATGTAATAAAGCTAAACATAGGAGATATATTCATTATATATATATATTAGATAATTTGACATCCAAACATAGATTGCAACTTATATTTCTGACCTCAAAGAAACTATGTGACTCTAAGATCCATCTGTTGATTCACTTACTTAATCTAAAAAATGATCAAGAGAGGGGTTGTGTGTATTGGTGAAAATAAATCCTGAAAGTTTTTATTGGAGGTGCATCAAAAGCTATATATAATATTTATTATTTATTTATTTTATAAACATAGAACCATGCATATGAGCCTAAAAAAAAAACCAGTAATTGGCTGTATGGCTCTTTCAAGATGAAGCAAATTCAACAAAAGTTGTTCATGGGAAAGTACACTAAAGCAAAGGGTTGCCTGTTTTTTTTTAATTATTATTATTAAGGTCATTTAGCTTCAGTTGAATTAGAGCAGTATAGAACAGTTCGTTCTGAATGGTACACGATCATTTGTCTGCCAGAAGTCTTCCAATAAATACGAAAAAAAACAGAAGAAGAGGTGAATCATTCTTTATCATGGCAATACAAGTACTCATACTTCGGCTGAAGCAAAAAGCTTTTAGGCTAATCAAAATATCCCAATGATGGAGCACCCGCATTACAGCCCTGATTTAGTCCCCAATGACTTTTTTCTATTCCCATATATGAAATATAAATTATGTGGTCAGCAGTTTTCATCACCAGAAGAATCCACTGATGCATTCATAACCTATGTTTTGGAGATAACTTAATCAGAATGGAAAAATGCTCCAAAAACTGGTATGGATAATTTTTTGAAAAGCAATCGAGGCAATTTTTCTAGTTACAGCTTGTTTTTTCGTTATTGGGCCAGAAATTTTCATTAATCTTAAGAAAAAAGGTTAAACTTATCATAAAACATTATTTTTTTAATAAATATGTAGTTTATGTAGCAACTTATTTGACATAGTATATTGAACTTCGGTTGCATATAATGGCATATAATTAACAAAAAACGGCCTGATAAAGTCTATACTACAGAGATCTGAGGTCATTATTACGCCTCCCTAAATAATTAACTACGTTTATCGTTTTCAACAGCAATGTATGACTAGAAAATAGCTAGATAATTATGACTTTTTTCTTTCCAATTAAATTGTAAATGGCATGGCTCAAACACATTAGATAATAAAAAAATACCTTGTTCTGCCAGAGTTCATCAGGCAAGATTTCTCACACCGATACTATGGCAGTCCTTGGTGAGTCCAGATTGGTGTGTGGAGTTTTTTTGGTTTCCCTCTCTAAATTACACCACATAGCAAAGTCAAGTGGGTTCAAATCTACCGAGGAAGATGACCACATCTCTTTGCCTCACGACCCTCCTTCATGACCTCCGTCAGTAGGTTTGCGTAGGATCCTTGTATACGATGTCAATCCTGAGTCCCTCTTAACAGCTCTCTTTAATGGTCCTAGAAGATACCGATAAGTCGTTGGCGAGGTGATCCATCGAATTGGTGGGATTGTCTATGATCTTCTTCTCCCAGGTGGACAGAAACCCCGGATCCCTCCTTAAATAGTGATCTCCACTTCAAAATTTCCTCGAGAGGTCTTACCCATCATTCTTTATCTTCACCAGCTTGAAAACTAGGCTCCTAGAGCACTTCACAATGTCCATAATCCTCGCCACCTCAACTTCAGCATCTAGGAGATGCTCTGACTTTTAGCTTTTTGATCACTCATGATGACGAGAGAACGTCATATTAATGAGAAAATTAACAATCCACATTTTGCTATCCAGCCCTACACTTTAAACCTAACAAATTATACAGAGGGGAAACCAAAGCTTGTCTTAGCATTTAATCACTATCCTATCCCCTTGGTTTTTTATTCATATTTTATTACGTATCTATAGGTTGCTGTAACAAATATAGACATTTTTGTTTAAGTGTAGAAATGTCTTAGAAACAATAAAACAGCAACAATTGTGAGATCTCCTCCGCGTCAGTGTGAGTGCCGAGAATCCATTTGGACTGCCTACAACATCTTACAGTCCATTACAGTCCTTTACAGACAAAAAGAACAAAAACTTATGTAGCAATCAATATGGCTTACTTCTGGCCTGTTTACACGTGGTCCTTCGAACTGCATAAAAATGTATGCTGCATCTCTCATCCAAATTTAGATTCCCTCCGAGCTGCCAATTTGTTCACCAGTGTGCCAAGGCTGTTATTGCTTGTGAAGGGGGATATATTAAAAATATATATTCATAGCAAAATATAGTATTTAAACAATTCTTAAATAAATTTTAAGTTGTTTTTCTTGATTCTATACAAATCCCATTTTTCCAAATTTAGTCATCAGAAGTTGTTGGCCTCCACTTTATGTACTTACATGTATTAAAGTACCTTATTCCACCCGAGTTTGTAGTTCAATTATTTCTGTCAAAAAGTTTGAAAAAAAAAATACTTAAAACCTATTCCTTAAGCCCAACTATTTAGTAAGAAATAAAAATAGTAATTTACTTGAAATAAACAAATTATGTTATGTACTTACAGATATTAAAGGACTCAATTCTAACCGAGTTTAAAGTTCAATTAACTGTATACCCCTGGTTAAAAAAAAAAAGTCAACAAAACCTTTCCCAAGTGATAATTCATTGTATTAAAAACTGAGACGCACATTTAAAGACAGACTTATAGTCAAATGATTGGAATTAATTAAACAACATTGCTTCGATCCAAGGGACACACTATACAATGTCATTTATTTAGATATAATTAATAATATTAATAAATAAAAATATATTTCCCATTGAATCGAAACCTCATAAATCAATGCACTCAAAAGATATGAAATAATATATATATATGTATGTTTGAAATAATCCAGTAGACAATGCATTTAAAAAACTATGTACCTAGTAATGCAAGGGGAAAAGTCGTAGGAGTTTTCGAGATCTACATCAAGTTGCAATGAAATGATTGGCTTGTACATACGTCATGTGATATAAAAGTAAGTATTATGTATAATTCCAATAGAAAGATCACTGTTTTGGAAATGAAAAACATAGTATGAAGGTCCTCATTTAAAGTATGATTGTGGCAATACAAAAAATGATTTTATCTTCCCTCTTACTCTTTCCAAAAGCTCACTAGAGTCATTTCAAATACTTTGCATTGTTTTAATATGAGGTTGTCATAACAATATGTGTAGTAAAAAGGTATCAGTTATTTGGGTTGGGTGGTTGGCTAATCGCAGTATTACAATCCGTCCTGATCTTTATATTTCTATATTGCAAAAGAAATAGCGAAAAAATATTACAATCCGATCAATTTGTACAAAATTACAAATCATATAATAGTGTGCGATTGTTCTCAAAACTGGTCTTTGTCTTGGAAATGCTCCTGAGACTGTTTTTTAGGGTTTTGGTCTAGTCTCGGACTTGACACATAAAAGTATTGGTGTTAGTATTGCATCTCATACATACGGTCTTGGTCTCCGTCTTGGTTTTCGTTTCGAATCTCGGTCTTGACTTAGTGTCAATCCTTTATAGTTGTGGTGGGAACTGATTTCGGTCGATAATTATAAATAGGAATTTTTGGCACTGCAATTGCTGAAGAGAGGGAAAAGGGTTTATGATAATAGATTTACTTAAAATTACCATTTTTAAAAGAATAGAACAACTATGTGTAAGCAGAGTTTACAATGTCGTGCTTCCCAGTAGTGCTAGCAGCGAGTGTTTATTCTCCAAGGCCAAACAGATAATCCTGAAGAGGACTAGACAGAGGCTCAGAGACGACAACTTTGAGAAGTAGCTCCTGTTAATGTTAAATAAAGAACTAGAAGAGAAATTATTTATGTAGATATTTTATTAATCGCCGGCAGACTATATTTTGGTTTTTTCTACATATATTTTATAAAGTTTTTTTTTTTTTTTTTACATATACATATATTTATTATTATTATTGTAACTAAATACATTTGAAAAAGGTGTATAAATAGTTAATTTATGTTAAAAAGGTATATATATATATATACAATACATATATAGGTTTAGTTAATTGTTTAAAGAAATTGTATACCATTGCAACTAAATTGATCGGTTCGCTGATTGTAAATTACCCTGATCGTTATATCACTATATCGCAGTGAATTTCTGATCGCAATTTGTTTTCCTGATCGCTCACAAGCCTGGCTATTACTTAATTGATGGTTTTAGTAATGTATATCTCACGTTGTATAAGTACAATCGATTTAGGCGTGATGATGTTAGCAGGATACGATTTCTTACTAAAAAAAACTTAGACTGTTTTTGTGATTGTTTGATGAAGTATTGTTCGATGGGTCGTCAAAGATGGACGCCAGCAAAGAGAAAATACGTCATATTATACAGTTGTTGTTGTTTTTTTCGAACAAGGCAAACTTTAAGGCAGATGGGAAAAAATATGAATAGTGTTTATAGTCCTGATACTATAACATTCAATCACATCCAATTTTATTTTCATTGATTCTGTTCCAGTAATTTTGAAGTCAAAGTTGCATTACGCTCTGGAAGGTCAATTGTCGAAAATGTGGATAAAATAATGGATATCCCCGAGTCCAACCGTCATGTCAGCACTACTTTGATAAATAAGAAGATTAACATTAATTAAATAAAAATCCATTAAAAGTAATGTTGTTGTTGTTTTTTATTAAACCTTACATATTAATTTTATATAAGTTCTGAACAAATTCACTTAGTAGACAGAAACAAACGGTACCAGGACAAAACGTAGGGCAGACAAAACGTATAGCGACAAGAAGTCGAATATACAACTTTTACGAGGATATTTCGAAACAAAACATATATATGGAACAAACAAATGCAAAGACAAATAGAAATGAGGGCATGATGACATTGCAACCAATTAATGTATATTTATGCTTTAAAACATCACTTATTCACTTAACCCATATATAAGTAATACACTTTAGGAGCATTTTGTTGAAGAAATGATCCTCAAATTAATTCAATATTATCTATTCTGTAAAGTATTTTCTTCAAATATATAATTAATTAACAAATTAACCCCAGTGCTTGACAAGGTACGACCTCTATTTAACAACCAACACGATTTTTTAAAATATTCTTTCTCCCAATGTAATCAACTAATTATAATAAACATCAATTCTAAATTAAATCTGGATTAAAAAAATAATAATATTTAATATAATCGCAATTGGCTTCAATAACAGCCTCACCTCGCCTCAGAAACGGGCAGGTGTTGAAAACAGTCTAATTGGGTATATTTCGGAATTTGTTCCGGATCCTGGACATCAACTCAAATTTTGTGTTGCAGGAGGATCTGTTTCTGTCTTGCTCAATTGCACCCCTCACAAATAAGTACATGTTATTGGGTTCCAGTGATCTCGGAGGCCAAACTCTGGGTCCCACAAAGTCAAAAATAAAATCCGACAAACTAGGTCAACATTTTCTTTCCAATGTGCATGGGGAAATTGAGCTTTTCGCATCTTGTATGATTTTTATTGCAAATCTTCAACATTACATTTCCTGATCAGCCTTTCAAAACAGTTAAGATCTTTGGTAATGGCCCTCATCGATTTGAGTGGCATCATCAAATGATCTTTTACAAATTTGCAGTGAAATCCTTATCCCTCCGGTAGTCCGACTTCATCTTGTAATCACCACAATTTGCTGTTGATTCATAATCACCTTCAGGGTCTTCCAGTCCCTGTATAACTCTCCAGATAAAAGATCTGTCCAAGCTTAATAAGTTTTTAATCTCAATAATCACAACCAGGACACTTACCTTTTCTATAATTGTGGAATATGTAAATACTTCGCTGATCGAGGGGCATTTTTTTTTAAATGACGCCAAAAACTTACGGCTAGCTGCTAATACAACAAATGACGTTCTACCTGCACATGTGCAGCTGTTGCAGGCGCTCAAAGTTTGTTGTTGAACAACAACTTCACGCTATATTTATTTCGTATTTTCGTATTTAACCAAAATATTTTTACATTTTGTCTGTTCTACATTTGGTCAATTCGATGATTTGTCTGTTCTAGATTTTATCTTTCGACGTTATGTTTTAGCAACGTAACAAGCATTCAACAAAACAAATGGATAATTCTCACATTATCAAAAATCTTTAAAATGGCTTTAGCGAGTTTTGGAAAGAGAGATTTTGATTTAACTTAATTATCGCTGATTGTCTTGGTCATTAAGTTGTATTCCATAATTTGGGTGTCCATATATTCGTTTGTCCCATTTCTCTATCCAAAGACACGACTGTTGTTCAACATTTTTCTCAGTCTTAAGGGGAAAAAAGGGTTTTTATTCTCATAAAATTTGATTGTGTAGGCACCTAAGACAACAATGCTTACGTCACATTTGAAAACTTTCTTTAGAAAAAAACATGATAATTTTGTACGAAAACAAGAAAAATACTTTTTTTTAACAAAAAAAAAATATGTTTAAAAAATTAAGAACAAATTAATTATATGTACATATATTCAACCCATAACTTGAAGCAGTTTGTTTAACATACTCATTATATATACATAATGAAATGCCTATATGAGTAGATAGCTGGGTAGATTTGAGTAATAATTAATGCCTCTTCACTTACTATGTATTTATTCGTTTGAGAGGGGGCTGTAAGAAGTTCTTTTAATATTTACTTATTAAAAAATATGATAATTATATTTTCAAAAAGAGTTTCTTCCTAATTAGTTACATACAAAAAAAGTATCCTTCATCATCAGAAATACATCCTTGAGGATTTATGGGGTTGAGGAATTCCTATTAAAGGTGAGTTTCCACATCTATTTGGCGTTTATATAGTACGTCAGAAGTGTCTAGGTAAGATGTTAGCTAATCAATTCTGAGTTATAACCTACTCTCAGCCTCGACTGTCAAAAGGGAGAGGAAAAATTTGAAGAAAAAAACATATGGTACCTTGTTTTTTGTAATTTTCTTATTACTAACTGTTGATTATTATATAGAGAATAGTTCCTAATAATTATACAAATTGTATTGATAATTTTATCAAAATAAGTATGATTGACAGAGTATTAACAGAAAACGACCATTTACTGCCTTTTAGAGTAAAATACATTACATATTTTGATTAAAAAATTTAAATGGAACATCAATTTTATCAAATTAAAAACAAAACAATTAAACAGTAAGGACGTATAAATATCATTTATCTATAAATTAAGGCAAAATAGACTTGAGGCACATGTGGCTTTAGTGTGTAATGTTTTAAGGCAAAATTTCCTGAGGTAAGGTAGTTTAAGGGAAAAGTACCTAGCGGCATATAAATTAGTATGAAAATTTAAATCCTATGTTATACATACTTTTTGTTTTTATAATGCGTATGGGCAGCTGCTTTGAATCATACGGCAGTCAATTTAGGAAATAAATTCTAACAGCTGAATGGAAAGTATATATTAGTTCATTTAAAAAAGTGAGCCGTGAATAAAAAGGGATAGATAACAAAAATAGTGGGATTTTTAATGGATATAAAGTATGTAGTAAATATTAAAATAATTTGCAGAAAAGACTTGAAACCCCCATCCATTATTGTTTTGTATGTAAGGGGTATTAATTATAAACTATAGAAAAAATATGTTTGAATCATTGAATGTAAAAAAAAAATCAATTTAAATTTGACATCCCAGATTATTTCGTAGTAATCTACAGCACATAATTAAGGATTTAATCGAAGAAAAATGTCATGAAAGGCAAGGTTTATAGAAATACAAGGATAAACTATCATGTGTTCGGGCTTGCTATAATTTTCAATTGGATGTATCGTACCAACTTCTGGACAAGAAAGACAGATTTTGACAAAACCCGCAAACAATCATATTTTATGACGTCACTATTGCTATAATTTTCAATTTGATGTATCGTACTAACTGCTGGGCAATACAGACAGATTTTGACAAAACACGGACCCAAACGTGTTTTTTGACGTCACTATTAAAAAGCGTGGTGGAAGTCCAACATCAGTCGTGGAACAAATTATGGTATAACCTTGTATTTCTATTAACCTTGATAAAAGGTATCCATTAAAATATATAATTTGCTTTACAGCATCACAAAAGTTCAATGTTTATTTAAAAAATTGTATATCTGACATTACAAAGGATATGACACTTATTGAACCCATCACATCAAGTTATGTCATTAAAATAATGAAATCAAACTGTATCTTGGAGTTGCATTTTAAATAATTTAGAAATTAAATAGTATCATTTTAGTTTGATAGCTTCTTGCTAGGTTATTTCATGTTTATTACTTAATATCTACTATTGATTGTTCAAGATATTGATTCCTATTCTTTTATACAAAAAATATTGAAATTGTTAAGTAAAAACTAGGTTTTTAAAGCATACACATTTACTAGATACATGGGTGTAATCAAATAAAATTCTTCTATCTATTGAAGAAAAAAAACTTGCGCGCGAACCTCTATTGTCTATTCTCTATTGTCAATTCTTTCCAAATACATTTATAAGCATTTTTCTACATATAATTCTTGTTAATTGTTCACACCTAATATGAGTTAATTAAAATTCAACCAATCAACGTTCGAACCTTCATAAGGGGAAAGAAGTAGAAATATCGACTGCGAAAAACAAAATATAGTATACATACTTAGGTAACGCTGGAGGTTTATAAAACATTTGTTAGAAAGCGTGAGTGGTTTTTTCTAGTTGGCACTCTCAAGAGGATTTTTTTATTTTCCAAAGCTGTTGTCATTGTTATTTTGTTCTTGAAGACAGAAATTTTTTAGTCTAAAGTAATTTTTGGTGTTTGTACTCAAGAAAGACGGCGAGTAACAGGAACAATTTCAATTTTAAATTTCGAACAAGATATAATTTATTAATTAACAATATGATTTGAACAAAATTCGTACTTTAAATAGATGTGTGTCAGGGCTCTCTTAATCATTAATGTAGCCGCCCTTACCGGCAATTATGGCTTCCATGCGGCAGCGGAAGGCCTGGCACTCATTACGGATGTATTCCTCTATCATGGCGTCCCAGTACAGGCTGATAGTGGCTTTGAGGGCCTCGGTGTTTGGATGATGGGCAATGCAGATCCGCATCATGAACTCAAAAGATATAGTTGAGGAGGTTAGCATCCGGGATTTACGGGAGCCATAAGTGTTAAAAAAGAGTCGTAAGGAATTTAAACTCATTCAATATTAATATTATTAATGAAAAATATCAAACCATATTTGTTTGTTCCATTCCCAATGGAGTACCTTTAAGTGTGAGTGATATTATTGCAATATAGGAGGAGGGGGGAATAAATAGCTTAGAGCCTCTTAAAATATGGTTGAATACTCTCCACTCTCGGATGGGCCAGTTCCCTGGGGCTAGTATGGGATTGTTATAAATCACTGCAAATTCATCAAATATATCCAAGGAACCAAAAAATAGTCTCATGTCCTCGGGTACAATCCATCAGATGGCTCTGGCATTACCTCAGTACCGTTCCTTATACAACTTCCGTAATTCTCATGGTACCCCCACAAAATCCGAGAATGTGTGTCTAGTTTCTGATCATAAATTTCTAAGCAGAATTGTTTGTAACATACACATAAATAGTATCTTCAATGTACTTTTCAGTGCAATCTGAAAACTGAATTTTTTCTTGGTTTTACGATCTGCATATTTATTTATGAACTATCAAAGTACATACAAAAAAGTACTTTTGAGTGAAATCTGAACCCTGGATTTGTTCTTTGTTTTACGTATGACGCATTAATTTATTAGGTACTCTGCTATTGATCTTGTTTATATTTGCTACGCACCATTCAAATTAATATTCAATTTTCTTTTGGTTGTTCTACTATCATATTAATCATTTCTACAAAATGGCAAAGTTAATCAAAAGTGAAAGAACCAGTTTGTTGCATGTTGATGAATTTCAAAACATTTATTACATAAATGGTGACAATTCGAATGAAGGAAAAATTATTGGGAAGGCAATCGAAGAAAGTTAAAGTATTCCAAGGCAAGAGTTCATACTATTTCAGACTTAGAAAATGTCACAATTCATAAGTTTATTGATGAACACTGTCATGCGACAAATGATGAATTGAAGACTATTGAATTCAAAGGGGATCTGAAAGAAATCCTCATCATCAATACGCTATCTTGTCTCCAATAGCATGTCAAATCTTACTCGAGGAACCATTGCAGAGCTACCTGCAATTTTCTTTATATATGCCCCGCATCATGCAAATTAATATTCAGTTTTCTTTTGGTTGCTCTACTTTCATACTAGATATATCTACAAAGTAGCAACGTTAAAATCAAAAGTGACAGAAAAAAAATTTAAGGAGATCCAGGGGTACCCCCGAGAACCCTGTACAACCCCAGGGTGTGTAACTACTTTTTGGTTTTAACAGGGATTCCTAAGATGTATTGTATGAATTGGCAGTGGTTTTTAGCAAACCCACACTGCTCCCAGACCAATCCGAGGGCAGAGGGTAATCAACCATATTTTAGGAGGCCCGTTGCTATTTATTCCCGGCACCCCCTCTTACAAATCCTGTTTTTAGGCACTAATTACCCCTTCTAATATTCTACAATACAGCCATCCCACGGGTTGTGCAGATGAAATGCATTGTCCGATGCAAATTAAATCTCTCTGCCCCACTTCCCTGAGAATCAAGAACCCCTCCTAATATCCCAAAATACACCAAATCTCTCAGGTTGTGCAGGTGAAGTACTGGGATACAAGGTATTTTAAACTTCACTGCCACTGCATTTATAATTACCAAGAAACCCTGCATATATGCTAGAATACACCCCCAACCATGGGTAGTGAGCTCCTGGTCCCTGAGGTAGATGAAATTCTACATCTACCGCTTCCCAACGCATCAAAGAACCCGTCTAATATCCAAAGTACAACCCAGCCTTCAAGTTGTAAAGGTAAAGTGCTAAAAATACTATACAAGACGAAGAAGAGAAGATGAAAATGGAAATAGCTGACGAAGTTAACACTGACTTGGAGTCGATCACTGGACAAAGGAATGAGGCCGAGGAAGATCACATCTCATTATGTTATTCACTGCACCAATTTTTTTATATCTACCATGAATTATTTTTATTATTGAAAGTTTGCAATAATTGAATTTCATTTTTCCACTCTCGCTTTCTCCAATTTTCAGATAGAAAGAAATATTATGGGATGCAAGCAAACTAATAAACTGTTGAATGTACCACAAATACTCGTTGAAGAATAAAAAATGTGATAGTACTTCATATTTTCAAATTAAGAGGATTAGTTTATAATTGGGCAATGATTTAAGTGTATAGTGAGTGACTGTGTTCATATAATCATGATAGGCGTGAATTGATTAAGATTAAGGGAAACTACTGCTCCTGTATCAGGATGTCAAAATGGGAAGGACAATTACAAGGACTTGAACCTTTACATTCTATTTTATCTATCCTGCGTGTACAAAACATGCAATTGATTTGTAAAATCTTTCCATATTATAATCTTTAAGCCTCTCTTTGTCAAAATAAGGAGGTAATGTAGCCGCGTTTTAACGAATTTTTTGTGTTAAGCAGAACTTTTTTTTGTCAGGATGAAGAAATAATTCACAAAATTGGAGAATTTTTTTTTTTTGAAAGATTTTTTTCAAATAATGCCTTAGAGAAAAAGATTTTATATTTGAAATTTTATTCAAAAAAAATTAAACTTTTGTGAATAACTACCTATTTTTGACATTTTTTGGGTTTAGCTATAGATTTCTATAAAAATTTCGAAAAAATATAATATTTAAAATTTAATTTTTGGAATTTTTTTGTGAATAGATGTGGGTTTTTAATTTTTTTCTTCCAAAAAAATTAACTTTGAAAAAAACTTCATAATTCTAATGTTACAATTGAATTTTTTAAAAAATTTAATTGTTTAATTGTTTAATTTTTTTAGTTTTTTTTTGTGAACAAAAGTTGATTTTTGAAATTTCTTTCAAAAAGGTTATTTTTTTTTTGTAAAGCTATGGATTTTCGAAAAACAATTTCCAAAAAATTGAATTTTTGTGATTACCTATGAATTTTTTTACTTTTTTCAAAAAGTTTTAATTTTTCTCCCTAGAACCCCTCCCCCCCCAAAAAAAAAAAAAAAAAAAATATAATACTGCGAACTCCCTATTCTCTGAAGTTAAAATGTTTCTTCTTTTGAAAATACTAAGTTAGTCATTTTCGTGCTTTCAAAGTTTAATTTATTATTTTTTAACTTAACTCCTACAAACAAGACACATTTCAAATTACAAGACCTCTTGATTTTGATAGGGAGAATTTTCAAATTTTTGCTCCTAACAAACAAAATTGTCCTTTATAAAAAACAGGAATATGAGTTTTCTTACATAAAAAATCGTCAAGTCTCTAAGCCCTCTCTTTAAACTAAAATTGTGTGGTTTCCCAAGAAAAAATTCTTCAAAAGACATTTTTGTTATTATATTTTTTGATGAAAAAGTATTCTAAAGTACAGAAAACACCCTATTTTAGTACCCAAACCAGTAATAAATACAAAAATTATTTTTAAAAGAAACAAACTTATTCGCAGTGAACTCAATCAATCAACATTCAAAACACTGATTCGGAGAAAAGAAGGATAAACATCGACAACTTAGAAAAAAAAGCACTCTATTTTTTTTAGTGGGTTAAGTAACTCCGTCCTAAAGGTGGATACTCACATTTATAAACTTGAAACAGACAATATAACCAGGGGTAGAGACTAGACATCTAAAGAATACATATATAGACTTACAAAAAATGCATTTAAGAACGTTTGAGCTACTAAAAACATATATGAGTATAGAACATAGGTATGACATAGAAATGACGTCTCTATTTGACTTGATACATACAATTTATTAATAACCATCTTTCTTAATCAAATCCCCTTGGACACCGTGGAGGCCTGTCATATAAGTATGTACAATAGGGCGGTTTGTTTTTTAACTTTTTTCGAAGTTCAAATACGGCCAGTTCGGAATAGCTGTCAATTGGTAATAAAATAATATATACAAAATTTCATTTTCCTACGACGTCATCCTTAGGTAGAAAATCTAGTTCAAAGTTTGAAAGGAGACAAAAGTTGTTTATTTATTCCATAAAGATTAAAATACAGTATTAATCCATATTTGCACTTATTTATTATGATGGATATTATTTTAACCTATTAAAAAGATTTATAAAGCCTTTTTATAAATCTATCCTAGAGAGCAAATAAAAAAAGAATATCATAAGATAATTTTTATGTTTTGTTTATGAAAATGTAAAAAAATAATGTGTGCTATACGAATATCATCAAATCTTTCTGACTTTTTTTCTCTTCTTTTTTTCTAAAGGAGAATTATAAAAAAAACTTTTTAAACACTTTTTATAGGTTACAAAAATGTCAATTAAAATTGTTAAATGCAAAATAACTAAAAATATCTTAATAGTATTTATTTTTACTAATTTAATATTTATTTTGTCGATCAATATTTAAAATACACATTAATCATTATTTTATCACTATTAGTTATGATAGATTTTATTCTAACATATCAAAAATATTTAGAAAACTTTTCTTTCTAAAGCTATCCTATGGAGAGAAAAAAAATTCTTTATGATAATCTAAAAATGTGTGCTATCAGTAAATCATCAAATTTTCCAAAGTTTTTTATCTTTTTTTATTCCATATGAAAATAATATATAAAATTTTACATTTTTTATGGTGTAAAAAAATGTCTATCAAAATTATTTCATGCACATTAACTAAAAATGTCTTTTTAATATATGTATTTAAAGGGTAAAGTATTTTTGTATTTTTTTTATTTGATCGAGATGTGCTACCTAAAGATGAACTCATTGGGCAATACAATTTTGTAAAAGTAATTTTTATAACATATCACGACTTTTCCGGATTACTCATAATCGAAATTCAAAAAGTTGAAATACAAACCGCCCTAATGTACAATGTTCCTCCACTTTGTTCATATCTAACAAAACATAACATAACTAATCTTTCAACAGTTTGAACGGTAGTGAATACACTACAATAGGGCATTAGCTACGGTGCGAGGTCTTTAATGCGGTCTATGAATAAATATAAAAATATGGAATCTGCAGACTTAATTTATGCATATTATGGGAATGTGGCAAAATGATACCGCAAATATATATTTATTTATTTTATTTAGATATTTAATATAGCAGTCATACTATTTATTAATTACGATATGAGTCCATTAACTTGGTATGGGTTTCTTGTGTTAAAAAAATGGAACTGGTTAGACAAGGCGAATTATATTTCGGACTTGGGTAGAGCCGGGTATCTAATATTTGTAAGTAATTCTGTAGTTAACGTATATACTATATAGCCTCCATTACAAAGAACCTTCGGATCTTTAATTATTACACGTGTGTGCGTCTAAAACGGAACGCTCTGAAATTTTTAGAAATAGTTAAATAATTCTGTAGATTTTAAAGTGGTCGACGAATTAATATATTTAACATGAAAGATGAGAGTCTTAGGCACATGTCTATTCAATATGGCCGCCCATGGTCTCCACTACCAACTCCAGCCTGGACCAAAACTTGTTGCATGACTTGGCAATGAAGCTCTGGTCGAGGTTTGCATTCTTGAGGGCGGACTTCAGATGGTCCTTGGACTTGTATTGGACTCCCGACAGCATCCCCTTTAAACGCCCAAACACTGCCAAGTCAAGCGGTGATCAATCAGGCGAGTGAGGCCTTTTTCTTAAGCTTGTTGAGAAGAATCTTCGGACCTTGCAAGACGTGTTTCCTTGTCTACAGGCTTGAAGGCTAGACGAGGGATTCTCTTGTAGACCTTAAAGCCAAGATCTATCTTAACTAGCCGGTCCATGGTCCTTCTGCTGACGTTGAACTCCCTGGAGAGGCCGCTGACGGTGACCTTACCTTCTTGTCCTCGACAGACTTTTTGCACGGCAGCAACCATTTCGTCCGACCTTCGAGGCCTTGACCTCAGGAGTCCTTTTGGCTACCACGCTGTAAACAGTGGTGCGGCTGCAGTTCAGAACCTTGGCAATTTCAGTAGGAGTTTTTCCCCGCGCAGAAAGTTCCAAAATTGTGACTCGACATCTCTCCATATTATCGGCTGTTGTTTCACTGTTGGTATTTAGATTTTGCTGGAGTTTTGTTTATAACTAGTCAAAAACCTTGCCTCGAAGTATAAACCGTTTTCAACTCAATTAAATCACGAATATGTGCATTGCGTAAATTTTAAAGGAGTGTTCAGTTTTAGACGTGCACATCTGTATAAAGAATCAAATAAAATACTATGAAGGATTTTAATATTATAAATTACACATATTTATGTAATTCATTTCAAAAACTGTGGCCAATAAAATGACAATAATAATCTTTAACTAATTAAGGAATAAATTGCAGTTGGTATGATCGACTTATTTGTCTGGGTACCAACTGATTTCAAAAGATTGCATTATACAATAAAAGTAAAAACGCGTTATAGATGCTGTTGATGATTGAAGTTTTTTGTAGTCAGCTCTTTCAACTTGTGTCGAACGTGTATGAGTATAGTAATCTAAGGGGCCATCTTGTAGTTACAGAAGTTTTATTGCTTAGATGTGGGCACAACCTTGCATGGGGGGGTCGTATAAGAGTTGCTTATTCTATACCCAAAACATAAAAATTGTATTTTGTAGGTGCAAAAAGTATCATAGATAAAATAAAGTTTACAGAAAACGATGCATTTTAGACGTTAAAAGTAGAGACCAGTCAATACAGCATAATAATATTTTCAATTTCCAGAACATTTCCATAACTTTTGTAATATTTGCATAAATGAAACTGTTGTTGAGGGTTATTTTTGGATAACATTATTCTCCAAAACTTTTTTGGTTTTGCAAGACAAAAAAATCTTTGTCGGTTTGTGTTCCTCTTTACAATGTCAATAAATGTTATAATCTACTTATTTGAAAAATTAGTGTGAAATAGGTTTTGTGCAAATTTTTTTCCAAATTTTCATTTAGCAATTTTTTACAATAATAGACTTTTTATCTATACAATTATTTCATAGATATTGTAGGCGTGTTATTTGAAATTTATAACATCATTTTTATTTAAATTTATAATACATTTAATATAATATAGAGGAGCTATATTATCTTGCTCGCCTAAACCAAAGGGATCTAAACAGTTAAAAAAAATAACATTGACTCTTCTCAATGTTAATTCCCGGTCCCACCTTGGCCCAAACAACGTAGGGAAACCCTTTGCTACTAATATATAAGACTTTATTATTAACCTATTTATATTCGTATATATATAATTTTCATTTTATAAAAGACATTTGATTAGTACAAATCTTTAATAAATTTAGCATGTAACCTCGATAAATTTTCTGCTTCGAAAAATTAATTCAAATCATCACTGCAACTGAACTGGACCTTATAGAAGTAAATGCTCTTTTTTGAATCAAACCTTAAGTTTGTACGCTTTAAATAAGTTCCTTTGGTTTAAAAAACCGACTCCTCACAAAAATATTATGTGGTCTAATATTTTTCTTATACATTGATATTCGATTGTATTAGGGGGGAGGGGGGGGCTATAATGGCCTATAATCAAAAATCGATCTTACATCTTCTATCGAACAGTAAACTGACTCTGAAGGTCAACTTGAGTGAAATTATTGATTTAAGTGTCCATTTTGAAAATAGTGAAAATTCAAATAGTTGCCTTATTATTATTTTTTTTACTAGTCAAGGATCATACAAAATCACCAATATATACAGGCTATAACAAAGAAATCCCGGGCTTTTTTTCTATCTACTTTAAATGAACATAAAATGTGCAATTTTTAACATATATTCCAAAAACAAAAACTGAACAGTAGATACAATCATTGGAAATATATTTCACTCAATGAAGTTTAGTTGGCCTCAATAAAGGCATCAATTTGGATCCTGAACTGCGCATAGATCTTAGAAAATATATCCCTCCCTAATTTCTTGCATTTTTGGACGATGGAGTCGATCAGGGGCTTCTTGGTGATGTGAGAACCTTTTATTCAAGGTATCTTGAGACAAGTTAATCCATTGGATTCAGGTCGGTGGAACTAGGAGGGCAAATATCCTTAGAACCCCAATCATAGAATTGCTCCTGGATCTTATCCTGAGTCCTTGGTCTCTATCAAGACATTCTTCAATATCACAATTCTTCTCCTGTCGATCCCGATTGTCTTTGAGATTTCAGCATTGCCACCATCCTAATCGTTGTTCACCAAAATCATTACACCAGTGAATCTACATTCTGCATCTGAAAATGTGATAGGGTTGAAATCTTCTGTCGTTGACTCCATGGTAGTTTTTTGGTTACTAAGTTCAACGTTTTAATGTATTTTTGTCTACAAAAAAAAGTATATTGCAATTTCCCTTTCATATATGCCAGAAAACTACAGAAGTCTGTAAAGCCGGATTTCGTTTTTACATCCTGTATATATTGAAAGCCTTGGTAACGTCGTAAATAATTGATTTGGGCGGTTGCATAAACTCAATAGTCTACTTGGGCGTACACCCGGCACAGGGGCACACATTAATGGTGTTTGCATTCGAAGGACATCCCAAGGATTTTGTATATTTTCTTATAAAGTTTTGTCAGTTAAATCTATTGAGGACACTTTCATAAGCATATATCTCAAGGTTGCTAAAATATTAAGGTCTAAATTTGCTCTGGATTTACAATTCCTACCCTGTAGTACCCATTTGTACCATAAAAAAGTAATATTTTACTACAAAACATTAACTTGAATGTAATATACACCTTTTCAGGTAGATTGAAATTGGATATGGAGATTTGTCGACTTTTTATACAACATTATGTAACTCACCAGATTTGGAATTTCTTACTCAGTTGTTTCTTTTTATGAAAATTCAAAGAATTTATTTAACCAACTTAATAATTTTTTTATTTCATAAAGATAGGTAAAAAAACCATGAAATAAGTATGACTGTCAGCTTAAATTGGCTGTGAAAATTCTACAAAGAGAAAAAATGTTACATACGTCATTATGGAAAATGATAAAGTTACGTAGAATTATATTTGTAACATCTTGTGGGGCTAATTATGCTTATAAGATCAGATATACTACTGTTAGTAACCGGCATTGCTCGTAGTTATTAGGCGTTAACTAACATACAAATTTTGCTTTAAAAATAATATAGAAGAAAATACTCTAACAAATCCTTGGTGTTACAAAACTTTTTTTTATGAACACACTTACAGATAACTACTCACTCAATACTTAGACATTCTCTCTTAAAGAATAAAAAATAATATAACTTGATGATTCAGAGAGAAATTTAGCTCGTTTCTAAGTTTCATCTAAAGCCACATGTATATATATATATATGTTGCAGTTAAATTAAGAAATCCGTTAATACGCAAAATACCTAGTTAATGTACGTAATAACTGAACAAACCCGTTAATGTACATGATATATGAAAAAGATCGTTAATTTGCAAAATCATTGAAGTTTTGTATTTTACAGGGTTTCACAGACCCTTTCCAGAGACACAAATTGATGCTTGACCCATGGGATATGCAGCATGTTCACAGGGGTTGATTTAGAGTCTGCACTCTTTGTCAATTAATGTATTACAATCAGAGACGCCATGTTGATATCCATTCGCACACTCCAAGTAGTTTGGTATTTCAAGGACCACCGTTTATGCCGCCAGCAAGTCCAAAAAATTTGGAGAGGAAAAGGGATCCGTCAAAAAGGCAAATTTGGACTCGAAGAAGTTAAATAAAACAGCCCAGGTAAATTCCATCAAGTCCATGAGGGCCCATGCAAGAGATCTGGGACATTCACACCTAAGGTCTCCAGAGTGCTACCACATGTCGTTACCTTCATTGTACCTTTCCTCCAAAAAGGAATAGAAAAAAGGCCCGAAATCATCTGGTAGTCGGCCAAATAAGTCAATCAAACCAACTCCCATTTATATCTTATATACTCCCAGACTATCACTGTTGTATTATTTCTTCGCCATTTTTAAAATGAATTACATATATTAAAATCTACATAGCATATTTTTCAATACTGTATTATAATATTGCTTGGTAATATTTGATTATAAGAGTTGTTATACAATTGTATTTGTGTATGATAGCCAAAATTACTTCATAGAACTAATAAAATGTAATATATGTATATTATACAAAGGACGAGGGATCAACAAGAAATTGTATTCCTGTCTTTTTAGAAACAGAGCATAAATATAGAATAACTTATTACTTTGTTTATTTGTCAAAAAGAATACATAATAAAATAGCCGTGACTGATCAAGCAAGATGAGGGAATCGACAGTTAACAACAGAATAGATAGGGTATTTTTGTGTTAGCGAGGTAACATTGTTACCAAAAAAACTGGGTGGAAAGAGCTTGTGAGGGTGGAGTAGCAACTTTTGACACCAACAATGAAAGAAACCCATCACTCCGACGCAAAACTCTTTTGAATGAACCTTTCCAGTTATTTTGAAGTATTTTTGGACACTTTTGGCACCCCCACAGTCCTTATACCAACCCTCTCAGCTACACATATTGAGTAGATGTCGAGGTGAAGTCCTGCAGTGTCTATCATTCAAACACTGATGCCCTCAAAACCACTGTGAGCCAGCACTGGGACGATATGATAGAGGGCATCTGCAGCGGATGCCAGGCCTTCCACCTCCTGGAAGACATCACACATATATTTATAGTACTAATTTTGTTGAAATTCTATTGTTAATTAATAAATTATGTGAGTATCTCTTTGAAGTTTAAAATTCAAAGTGTTCAGATTTTAATGGACCACTCGGTACACTCCCTTTTCTTCTTTATTTGTATATGAATAAGGGAGCACTCTATACAGTTCACCCGGTAACGTGTTTTCCAACATTCATATTTTTTTCTCTCTCTAGGTATCTTTTAAATTGAATCAATGTTACTTTTTAAAGTTTTTCTTGTCAGATTTTTGCAAAAAAATTGATATTTCACTCTATTGAGTCAAATTGGTTGAACTCACAGAATATACATACTTTATCTCATGTGGGAAGCAGAAAATTCCCTAATTTTCTTAATGGAATATCCTTATAGATTGAAATAATCAAGATTTGATGTCATTATCAATACTCAGAAGTGAAAGCTTGTTTCATATTTATTGGGAAGATACTGAAGCTAATAGGCATTGGTTTAACCAATTTCTCCATGTATAATACTTAGTTGCTTCTATGGCTTGAGTTTGTACTTGTTATTTACGTATCTATATTCATATGTTAATGGATATTTACATATGTTCAGATATATTTTTAGGATAGTCATATGTACAACACCATCTATCTGTCTATCCTTCCCTTGCACAGTTTGATTTCTTCTTCTACAAACTACTCAAGCAATTTGATATGCTATTTGAGTTAGATATTACTCTATTCCTCGTTTTATGATTGTTTTTTTATAGCAAAAAATAAATGTTAAACCATTTTGATGGTAGAAAAAAAAACCAAAGCAAGTTAGAGTTGCTTTAGAATGTAAATTATTACACATGTAAAGAGTAAAAAAAACACAGAAATAACAACGATAATAAACTAGGACCACCTATGCTCTTAATTTATTGTTCTTCAAAACCATAGTTTATAACATGTATTTAGATATTACTTACATATAAACATTAGGGTGAGGCTAAACCCCCAATTTGTATTCACAACAAGCTTCAACTTTTTTGGTCCCAATAAACAAATCTGGAATATTTCATTGAAACAGTCCAGTCAACCCTGTATTAAGCGGTTAGGCAAGAAAAAATGAAAAAGTACCTGTTTAGTGCAGGTCACCTCTTAAACCAGGTTTGGTATTTTGGATAACTCAAAAGGTTGAAAATTATGAATAAAGGATGAAATTTACGTCGGAGCATTAATGGGGTAACATTCATGCACAGATAGAGGCAGAACGAAAGGCGAAAACGTGGGGAACATGGATGCATAAAAAAGAAACGTTAAAAGCAGGTTCATCTTTTAAATTAAGAAGTAATTTGTGTGACTGCTGAAAGTAGGCCACCTGTTCATTTTTAGGACGCTCTGCTATTGTTAAATTCCGCTAATATTGTGTATATATGATTCCGCTAACGCTAATTTCCTAACGTGAATTCAATAATTATATTATTTTGAAGTAAATGCATGTCAAATGACACGTGGATTACCAAGGAATCTTCTAGGTCAGAGGTCGAAACAAGGATAGAATTATTATGATTATTTTTCCTTGATCTCAAACACTCCTAAGACTGCTGAACACCAAACTGATACCCCCTCCCCACCCCACTTAATAAATACATCTGTGATATTTTATTGACATAATAAAAGTTATATTCGTATTAAGCATTAAGGCGAGAGAAAATGAATCGTTTAGTGCGGGTAAAAAAAACCAGGTATAGTCTCTTGGAATAACTCAAAAGGTTGAAAATAGTGGATAAAAGAATACAATAAAGGATAAATTTATACCTCGGCAGATCAAATAGGTAGAGTTGACATTTTTGTAAGGAAAAAAGGAGCGCGAGAGGAAGGGGGCAGCGAGACAAAATGATACTAATCAATTGAGACCCAACTGGTTCTAGGGATCCTACTACTAATACCACCACCACCCCTGGACTACTACCCCTCCCCCCTCGCCATTTCGACCCCTGGTATTTTACTCCTTGAGCCCTCTACCTTCCCGAATATTACCTCCCAATTAAAATAAATAGCAACCAGATAATCAAGCACTCAATATTTTTTAACAACCATACAAAATTAATTATTAATTTCACTTAATGACGTAGGTATTACAAACAGCTACAGTGGACACTTTTGTAAGAAAGAAAGAGTACAAATAGAATGGGGGAGCAAGATATGTGATACTAATAAATTAAGTCTTTTGTTAATATTAGGTCCCTGATATATAATTTTGGGCGGAGAAAATAAACTACTCCTATAAATATTACGAAAATATTTAAATTTATATTTATTTATGTTATTATAAATTATTGAAATAATTAGACCAAAGATAGACTAGAATGCTTATTTCAGATGAGGAAGTTAACACCACGACAAAAATTAAATAATGAACATTTTTTTGAAACTCTCATCCCATTTTTGGTGAAAAATACTGATTTAAAAAATATATATATTATTATTTTCTTACTTAATTTTGTAATATTAGAGAGGATGTCAACATCAAATACAAATTTAGCCCTACTTTTCGGATACAAGAGCATCTTTTAAGCACTATATAAAAAATTACTTGTTACTTGTTCAACCATGAATGCGTATTTTGTATTCTATGTATTTTCAAAGTAATTAGAAGAAAATTGCAAATGAATTTTTATTAAAGGACTTTTACCTTAAAGCATATAACATTTTTAATTCAGTTAGTACAGTTTTAAGGTCATATAAAAGGTCAAAGTTAACGTAAAAGGTAAAACTCCTTAAAAACAAAAAACAAAAAAAAACTCAGCGTGTCGACTAGGGTGTCCAATTTTTAGGGTGACCTGTTATTTCGATCTTCTGTTGAATTTTAATGAAATAGCTATGTTTGTAAAAATTTATGATACAATGAGTGTTTTTGAAATTTATAGCCATTAGAAAATGACTTTTTTAACGACATTCTTTATTTGTAAAAGGATTCAGATGCTTCAATATTAAGCTTTTGTTTTGAATTTCAAAAGTTTCTTTAAAGTTTCTATTCCCAAAATGATGCATAAAAATAAAATCCTTATTTTTCATTTTGAAGAAAAAAATTGGTAACTTACGAAATACTTTGGATACTGAAACGATAGATTGCCAGCCAATTTTTTTTTTTTTCACAAAAATACAAACAAGATATAACACTGGAAAATATGGTCTAAAATTTCATTTGCTCATTTTAGTAAATTAACACCCCCTCCTCCCTTCAAGTGTTACAATTTAAATTATGTATTTATACAAAAAAATTAGAAGGCACATTCAAAAACCCAAAAATTTGATTTGCAGGTTTTTTGTAACTTTTTCAAAAACTAAATTGACAATGTGCTTTACATAAATATATATTTCAATAAATTTGCATAGAAGTCATTATTAGGTAAATAAAAAGTACTGAAAAAATCATTAAAGAATAATTTTTTAGGGAACAGCCTCACCCTAATATCACTGCCAAAAAAAAATTCATTTTTTTTTTCGTTACAGAAACAATGTTATTAATTGAAAATTAAGCATGCTAAAAAATAACAAAATACATATGATACTGATAAACTAAAACAAGAAGTGCTTGGATTGCAAGTCATGTGTAGGGATGGGATTTTAGTATAGAAAAGAAATTTGAAAAAACTGACAATGCTGTTTGTGCTACAAATAAAAAAAAGAGGAGGAGATAAGTTTTACATGGGGAATGCGCTTATTTTTCTTTCACTTACTATTGGCTACTAGGACCACTAAGTCCTTGATAATTTTAGTGTAAAGTGGTTGGGGTGATATAATAATAAATATAAACGTGGATCCACTGTGTACTCTTAAAGAACTTTATTACCAAAATGATCCAACATTACTATGTTATTATAAAATTAGGAAATAATAACTTGATCAAAAAGTTATCAACCAGAAAAACTGGTGCTTGCTTGGCCTTTTGCCCAAGGATATGCCTATCGTCGTGCAAACAAAATTCCCAGACGACTTCATGGTGTTTGGGGTTGTTAGGTATGTAGACCACGCCATGCCTCTTCAAGTGTTTCCCAAGGGTCTCAGGTTCTACCCTGAACACTAGCTGGACGTGCGAGAGACCAAGGTGAAGCACTGGATTGACATGTTTGCCTATGGGAGGCCTTACATATGGCAGCAGAACTTGGCTCACTCCCACCCCTCGAAAAAAGTCTCAAATGGCACCCAGACAATTTTATCGACTTTATCTCACTGGAGTTTTTGGCCACCAAACTTGCTGGATTTGAATCAGATGATTGGTTTTTTTTTTTTGTTTGAGTGCGATAGAATGACAAACTAACCGTATTTATCCAACACCAAAGACGGACTTATTAGTTGGATGAAGAAGAATTCCAGGATTTGTCAAAGGACCAAAGGGTGAAGGTCTGCTTCTATTTTAGGTCTGTAGATGCTTTCATTGAATAAAATCTATCAAAATTTATCAAGCTTTTAGAATCTTAATTTTTTTTTTTATCAGATTACAGGTTAAAGAGTAAATGATGTTGGGAAACACTTCTTTTCGAAGCCCAGATAGCTTGTGCACCCTGTATTTTAATCGTAATCTAAGGGTGTACTGTACATGGTTTTTGAAAATATCCTACAGGTAGGTAGGTGTCAAAGTGAAGTTTTTGCATTCTGTAAATTAAATTGTCAAAAATAATTAAAATTTACAAGATTTAAAATCATATTTGTTACAACTTGATGTACATAATATATACATATACTATGCATATGAACAAATTAAAGACGAGGAGTTGTATAACTTGTCTATATGAAGTATATCATGCTCTAATTTTTTTTTTTTTTTTTAAATGCATGTATATGCAAATGATTACTTTTTGCTTGATTCATTTGTCAACAATGTATAAATGAAAAAGTAGTACTGTTTTTAACAGAATCAATTTATTAGAAAGTAAATTAGGATTTAATTTTCGGGAAAAAATTGTCCCATTAACTTTTATAGCTATCAATTCTAACACGCTATTAAGAGAGCAAGAGATATATTGTTAAGTCACGCACCAATATGTCCTGGTATGTTAAAAATTTGACCCCATTATGATCGACTGAGTTTGTGATGTGATGTGATTTACTTACAATACGATTCTAAATAGAGTTACGATGAGGCTAAAGTAATATAGGACTCCTTATAAGGAAGGCTACCTGATCATAAGTTATTCACTTTTAACTAAGGATATAGCGGTACCAAAATTTTGATGTTCTGTACTAAATCTGAAAGAGGCGTCCGAATTTTATTAACAAAGTCGTCGGTTAGAATAATATTTGATTCGAATTGAAGTGAGTTAAGGATCAATTCGAGTCGGTCATTTAGAAACACAGAAAAAATTAAGTAGCAACTAGGGATGTATCCGTCTCAAAAGTGTGACGTCTTCTTGGGTCCGTCCTAAACCTTAGAAATATCTTTGATCCAATTATCAATAGTTGAACCAAGGAATCTGACTTGATTTGAGCTTAAATAAAGCACTTTAAAAAATGGGACATTTATCAAGGACCTATAACATTTTTGACTCAAAACACGGTGTTACCTCGCTAACACGAAAATACCCTATCCATATTGGTGTCAGCTATCAATTACCCCTTCCGCCTTGAAACGTCATGGCTATTTCATAATGTATTTTTCTTTGTAAATAAACAAAGTTATTTTATGTTTATACTCTGTTTCCAAAAGAACCCGAATACAATTTCTTGTTGATCCCTCGTCGTTTATATAATTTATATGTTAGCCTTTTCATTATTTATATGAAGAAATTTTGGCCATTTTTTCATAGAAATAATATAATATAAGCAATATTATAATACAGAATAAAATAAAATACTAAGTTAGATTTTAATAATATGTAATTCATTTTAAAAATGGTGAAGAAATAATATGATACTGATAGTCTGGGAGTCTTTTTGGAGGAAAGGTTGTGTGATATAATAAAGGTGACGCCCTAAAAACAACAACAATTCTGTATAAAGCCTTAATTAAATAATGGCCACCATACATATTTTTATAGTTATCGCAATATAAAAAATTGTATGGTCTAAAAAAAATTGATTTACTAATTTAGAATGTTATTTGCCAAATTTGGCATTTATAAAAAAAGATTATATCAAAACTGACAAAAAAAAACTCCACACTTATCCTTTTGAGAAAAAGTCAATGACACAGACCTCCCTCCCCCCCCCCCTTAAAAAATAATGTGTTCTCCCCTGTTGACGTCATTATTTATAATTTGGCCGTTACTTGTAAAAAAAAAATAATGTACCGGTGAGCCAGGGACCAGACTTCAACCCGCTGGACTAGATTTTCTGGTTTCCACAGCAACATTTCCGGCATCAAGTCCTCCGTGCATAAGAAATGGAAGAAAATGAACTGCAGCTACATCTCACATGTGTTCGTGACCCGCTTTAAGACTGTCACTGCCGCCGATGGTTGGAAAAAAATGTTTCTATAAATATATGAAATAAATATATTTTTGATCGTGACCAGTAGTTTCATTCACATTACATTCTTTTCATTCCAAATAAATTTATTTTAAAATTTACAAATCACTCATCAACAGTAACGACTGCCCAGGCCTATTTGATTACAATTACAGATAAATACTAGGTAATTCATAAACATGCACGGTATGACGTCACTAAATATCCTCTTCAAAGTCGGAATGAAATGTCCAGGGAGGAATTTTACAGGGAATGAATTAAATCACATAGCACCGTTTTTGATGTTTACTATGTCATTGTTCATTTGACAACATATTAATTAAAAGGAAGTGCAGGATACAAGGTATTATAAAGCGCATTCACTACCCTGTATCTTGTGTACAATTTTCAATTTTATACAAATTGCAAATACGAATAATATACGCGTGGGCATTTAAACATTAAAAAATTACACCATCATTATATTATGCTCATTACAAGTACTCGAAATTAAAAATTAATCAATGTAGAGAAAAGCAGAGGCATCTGCAGGGGCTGGGCTGAAGGGGCTGTGAAGGAATTTTTGCTTATTATAAAAAAATTTCATACTTGAATTTTCTTTCTCAATAGATTTAATATATAAAACATAATTTAATTTTTCTAATTTTTTTTTTTGAAAAATTTACGATTTTTGAAATTTAGTTCCAAAAAAATTTATATTCAAATTTTTTTTTCTATGAATTTTCAATTAGAAGTTTAACTTTTTGAAAACAACTGGGGAATTTGGAATTTGTTTTGCAAAATTTTTTATTTTTTTTGAACAACTGTGGATTTTTGAGAATTAATTTTGATTTTTGAAAATATTTTCCAAAAAATTCAATTTTTTGAGAATAGTTGTGTAATTTAGAATTTTTTTTGTAAATTTTTATTATAAACTTTAATATTTGAATTTTTTTCCAAAAAATTTAATATTTGATTTTATTTCAAAAAATTTAATATTAAAAATTGAATTTTTGAAATTTTTTTCGAAAAAATTAACTTTTCCAATTTTTGCAACGAAATTTCCAGACCCCCTCCCCCCCACAAAAAAAAAAAATATATTTATATAATCCTGCAGACGCCCCTGAAAAGTCGATATACTACAAGTCTCATGTCTTTGTCCTTGAATATTTTCAACGAGTCCAGTTCAAATCCACAGAGAATAAAATATATTACAAAGAGTACTAAATGACATTAAAATAAAAAAATTGAAACGACTTCCCAGTCCAAGTCAAGTAGCAAGTCTTAGGTTTTGAATCAAAGTCAGGTATCGAGTCTTTGATTATTAGATTAAGTTGAGTCTCCTGAAAATTATTCATCTCATTTTTTGGTTGCAATTTGTACCATTCGCTTACAAAAGCTCCAACGTATACAAACTTGCAACTTGTACAAAAAAATATACTCGTACATGTCAACTCCAAGTTCATCTCAGATAAATATTGTTGGTCGATCCAGCAATCGAAAAAATAAAACTTGACTTAGCAACAATAAGGACAGCACTTTCAGGGGGTGAAAAAAATCAGGAAATATTTGGAACGACGTAGCTCTATGGACAACGCACTCGGGAGAAATTATTCTCTCGATATCAAATGAGTAAGTTCGATACTTGGTCGTTTATAGCGATGGAAATACACTTAATTTATATATATTTCAAAGATTATCCCTAGGGCCAGATGTAGTAATGGTAATACTTTAATGAATAATGATACTTAATCAATGAGCAACTCTATCTGAGCAAATAATTCCTTTAAATGTTAAAAAATCCAGCCTCCATCATGATAATCTGCAGTAAGGGCGATAACATGATACAATTCTTCAACAAGGGGGAGAGAGCAAACACTGAGATCTACTTGGAAGGCCTTACCTGCTCCAACAGGATACTGCACCTCCTCACAAGTACAAGAAGGTGCAAGACTGGCTGTAGGACTATATAGGAGCCCTTTGGGGCCCCTGACGTAGCCCTCCAACTACACTGACTGAATCCTTTGAAATTATATGTCGAAGAGGAGTTGGCACCATCTAACACAGCAGTGTGAAGTCTCTCTAGCTTGTCATCAAGCTTATGGATACAAAGCTCCTCTCTGTGAACAAACTCAAAGCCTGCCAAGCATTCTCTGGGACAATTGATGTAGTGATTGAGGTGGAGTTCATATTGACAATACATATGCTATTCAATAAAACAAAAAATTCGTCCCAATGCATATCATTAGTATGAGGATGACGTAAAAGTTTATTTTAATTAAATTGTAATACCCTGTATAATGTTATAAAAGGACATTAAATACTAGGATTGAATCCACATGCTTTAAAGCCTCCATGAGACTTTTTCTGATTCAACGGTACTTAAGAACTATTGTACGTGCATAATATACTCATTTTGCATATGTAACAATTAAGGTTTTTTTTATTACGATTACTAATAGTATTACAACAGCCCACGCAGATAATTGACAATGAAGTAAACGTGTTGTTCGATAAATATGATAATCATAATTGGAGCTCAATATAATTAGATACCTTGTGACCACTAATAATGGAATTTGATGATGATATCATCAAATCAATCGAATTATTATTTATTAATCATTCAAAATTCAGTACAAGGACATCTAATATATAAAATAATAACAGAAGTTACCCCCTGTTGCCTGGGTTAAATCCGCTTTGCTCCTTCCTGTTGCCTTTCCTGTCTCTGTGCTGCACTCACCTCTTCACTTTAGGCTGCTTTGCGCTCCCTAATCTTTTTCAACCTTTTATTCCTCTGTACCCTCCTTTCTCTTGCCCTTGTAGCTGCTGTGCCGTCTCTAAAAAAAAAGTTCAACCTTTCCTTCTTATCAGCTGTTGTCTCTACAACTGGTGTCACTACATTCCGGATCCGTTTAGCTTTCCTTCTAGCTACCTCCTTTTCCCTTTTAGTTAATTTTGGGGAGGCGCTTGATGCTACCCAAAGAGAGGTGGTGCTTTTTTTCTTTATGTTTTTTTTTTTTATCACATAATTATTTTATTCTCTGTACATTAATTTAATATATCTTTACATTCCAAAAAAAACACCTAGTAGCAAATTCATTAGAAAATAATATTAATTAATTAATTTAACACAAGTGACAATCATTTGTCGTTCATCGTTTAAACAAACAAAACGAGCACGGGTAAATGAAAAAAGATAATAACATCTGAACGAAAATTTGCTAACAATTAAACTAAAAAGCAAAACTATAAGACAATTCCATTCCTACGAACCTCTCTAGCACTTTGTGGGATCTTAAGAGGAGTTTGTCCAGACTAGTAGGTATGCCAGAGTTTTTGTCTTCTTGCAGCGTAGAGAAAAAATTCTATCTTCGTTATTAAGGATTCTATTATGAAGTGAAATCTATGTTTAGATGGGGACATTACCAGCCAATCCCCAATCTTTATTTCTGAATTGTAGTATTTCCTCAAAGACTCAGTGGTCATGTACACAATGTTAATCACACTTGGGCAACCCCAAACATATGTCTTGAAGTCTTTAAACTGGACGAAAGGTGGTACTTTTGTTCCTCCTACTATTTTTGGTCTTACCCCAGTCACGTTTCTCAACTCAGCTTCTGGACTGGCTCCTGATGCTGCTTCTAGTTGAGGCATCACAGGAGTAGATTAAAGGATCCCCCTGGATCCTAGACGTGAAGGCCTCTTAGTTGGAGGAGTCACCTGTGTATAAGCCAGTTAAGATAATTACTATATTGACTAATCGTTCGGGTTATCATAACAGACATACCAGTGTACAAACTTTTACATAATACGTAGTGATAAGAATATTATAGCTTATATTATAGAAAAATATTTAGTCTATAATTTTTTAAAAATATGCATTGATTGCCTCTATCTTCCTTTTACGAGGCTTGGCTTCATAAAATTGGCATTGAAATCAGAAAAAATATGATTATAACGTTGACTATTTGCGCTAGTACACACCAATAAAAAATGGGATCACCACAAAATGGAACTAAAGTCCTTGGAGATACCCATTTTTAAAAAAAAAAAAAAAAAATTTAATTAACACATCTATAATATATCTATAACTGAGATCAGTTTTGGATTTTGCATTCAACAATAAATCCTTTTTTAGGCTTGAATTTATTTGTACAAATCCCCCCCCCCTTAATTTTTCACATATTTAATGAATAACCTCAACTTCAGTTTATTTTTCCTAGGGTGTCAAATCGAAAATGAAGTCATCGATTAATTGTAAAATAATTATTTTACATTATAAATCAATGTTGGGCTGGGAGGTTCGGTTCACGAGATGTTTGGGCTTGGTAGAATGAGGTTCGGACTGTGAGCTTTCAGGCTAATAGCTAAACCGAGTTCACCTCTACATAGTACCTATCATTTATAACAATTTAGAGAAAACTATGCAAACACTCAATGTAAGCCTTCGATTATAAATAACTTTTATTTTCATAAATTATACTAATTTTTTTAGCTGAAGAAGGTGTTGATACGCATTTTCCGATTCCCGACTCCGACTCCACATTTCAGATTGGAACGTGACTTAAAATGATACTTTTTAAATGTACATCATTTGTAGAATGACGTAATTTATACAGTATTTTTGAAGGAATAAATAATATCTGTCTTACAAATACGAGTATTACATATCTGTCAGACATAATACATAGCATTATTGTTCCCCAGTTTATTAATGCAAATAATTTATTCAATTACATACGTTGAAGAAAAATGAAAAAAATCTGGTTATCATGTAAATAATAAAAAGAAGTTTTCATATACAGAGTATTGCAATTTTGAGGGGGGATAAGTACTAGTTTTGCGTTACATAAATATGTAGGTTCAATTAGAAGCTGTCAATCCACACACTTATGTCTTCATAGATATCGATCCAAATACAAAAAATAACAAAGGAAAACTCCTTTTTCTTGGGTCTTATTTTAATTGATATGAAATGTCATTATGACAATCGCGGTTTATGTTTTCCCACTTTTTTCTATGCACTCGGCGATATATATTTTTGATCCACTCTCAACCTCGACATACAATAAGCACTTTGCTGCCTTGATTGAATCAAGCAGCCTTTTCTCCAAAAAAAAACATAAAAAAGGGCATAAACCATCTGGGAGTTACCTAAATAAGCCATCGCACCAACTGTAATTTATCTATTATACCTCCCAGTCTATTATTGTCATATTATTTATACACAATTTCTAAAAAAAATTCATTTACAGGCTAAGGACTCAAAAATTACTTCTGAAAGTATGACAATTTTTTAATGGACGTCATTCAAAAGAGATGACAAAAAGCTACAACTTGATGTTTATTTTGTTTTTTATGTGATCAAAAATATTAGAGCAACAAGCCAAACGGCAGAGGGTGTGTGATCTCTCCGTGCAAAAGTTGATCTCCGACAAGAAGATCTTCCCAGTGGACGCTATTGTGAATAGGAAAAATGATTGCTTCTTTGCTGAATAAAAAGGTCAGGTCGAGGGAACCTTTAGGACTAAATACCCACCTCAGGATCATGGTCCTCGGCGTCGTGGTATCCGGCGGCAGCAAGCTATCTACCAAACTTCTATCAGGCCGACGAGAAAGATAACACGGACGTCTACTAGTACTCAGGTACTATGTCTTGCCATGTTTGAAGAGAACATTCCCCAGAGACAACTACGTGTTTAGCCAAGATGGTGCCCCTGCAGACATGTCCAAGAAGTTAAAGCATTTCTGCAGGGAGAACATGGCTGCCTTCTGGCAGGGAGAATATCGGACTACGTTCTCACTTTACGTGAACCCGATGTACTTCACTGTTTTGTGATTTTTTATGCCTCTAAAATAATTTTTGTTTATTGCAAAAGAATTCATACCCTCCAAAAATGTAAAAATAAAAATAAATTTTTCTACTTTTTTTTTTGGTGGTGAAGTCAGGAAAGATAAAGAGACTTTTATTAAGTACTCGATCAAGAATTTCCTTGAACTATCTTCTGAGGTATAAAAGTGTGAAGAGCCAATTTCTTGCCTCAGTCTTATTCAGCACTCAACATGACAAAGGAGTACAGTTTGTAGTCAATTGTCATAATCAAGGTGACAGCTACAATGACATGTCCATAACGTTTTTCATTCCTAAATCTTCGATCCAAAGCATCATCACCAAATTCAAAAGAAATAGACATGTGAAAAAAAAAATTCTCGGCACGGTAGGAAGTCCAAGTTGAGCTCAGTACATGTAAGATATGCAGTCCGAGAGGTTGCCAAGAATCCAACAACAACTCTCAAATCCATCCCTCAGGCGGTGAAAGCAACAGGAACTTTGATTGGACTGTGACTAGGGTTTTTTCACAGGAATTGGTTCCGGAGTTGTGTGCCAAGAAATACTCAACCCCTCAAAAGTATGCATATGAAGGCAAGGCTGAAGTATCCCGATGAATAAAAATATGATAAACTCTACTTCTGGCGCACTGTGCTGTGATCAGATGAGACAAAGGTGGAGTTGTTTGGCCACAGCCAGCATCGGCATATTTGGTTACAGAAGGGGCAAGCCTTCAATCCCAAAAACACTATTCCAACAATGAAACACGGTGGTGAAAGCATCATGATTTGGGCTTGTTTTGCTGTCAATGTATCTGGAGAACTTCACAAAACTGATGGCACAATGAAAAAGGGAGTCTATATCGAAATTCTTGAAATGCATCTGCATCAATAAGAAAAGATACCTAAGTCGGGAAGACATTGGTGGTTCCAGCAAGACAATGACCCAAGCACACATCCACAAAAGTTCAAGAATAGCTCAATAGGGATAAGGTTAGGTTCATAATCCAGCCCAAAATCCTGACCTTAAACCTATTGAAAATCTATGGACTACAGTGAAGAAAGGAGTATGAAGAAGACACCCCACAAATCTTGATTACCTTTTGGAGATTCTCTCAAGAAAAGTGTGCCAAAATCGATCCAAGTGTTTACCTCAATTTGGTATGGGCTTATCATAAACGTATTCAATATTTGAAGAAAGCCAGAGACCATGTCCCAAAGTATTAAGTCATTTTACTCTATGTGTATGATTTTTTATGAAACCCCAAAAATCTATTTTGTTAATTTACTCCGAAAAATGAATGATTTATTATAGTTTTTTTAGTTAAGAGTAGTTTTTGATCCACTAGGGATATTCTAAATGAGTTTGAAGATCCAACATGAACATCTAATTATGTTTTTTGACATTTTTGTGAGGGTACGAATAATTTTGTGCTCAAATTTATATTCAAAAAGGGATCAACAAGAAATTGAATTAATGTCCTTTTGGAAACAGAATATAAGTATAAAAAAACTTATCACTTTGTTAAATAATATATATTTTTGAATTCATGAAACACCCTGTTTTGTAATGATATTCACAAAGAAAGGGGAAGGAAAAAAATAGTATTTAAAAAAATTCAAATAGAAGAAAAGTGCAAACTCCTTAGTCAATGAAATAATTAAATAAACAAGACTATTATCATATTTGTAAGAAATTTTTTGCACTACAAATTATCAACATTGCATTTGTTTTAGAGGTGAATCCATAACATAGTTTGGATTGGATCAATCTTAAAAATACAAGATTAATCCTTTTCATCGTATGTCAATCGTAGCACAGGCTCCGGGTAATCTTTTTTGAAAAGGGTAAAAAAAGTGGTGTGAATCCTACGTATTTTTAGTAAGAAAAAATAAACGAAAATTAAGATGGTAACCCTAACAACTTGAAGAATGTTTGGGAGGAGAGTAGCTTAGCTGTTATGACATTTCATTAGAACAGATACAAGCAGCTGTAACGAGGAAATAAAAAAGAAGGACGACATTGTCCAAAAAGGTCTGGGACTCGAATTCGCCCTGGAATACAAATCTGGATTGTATTCACATCTTTACTCCAGTTGGAGCAAGCAATATATCATTGGAAAGCGAAGGTCCTAATAAATTTAGTGGTTTTAGTTACTTTTAGAAATTTTCATATATGGAATATAGTTTAAACTTTAAAAAAGCTACAATAAATATACCCCAAAATGTGTATTAACACTTTATATTATTTTCAAATCACTTTCATAACTTTCTCAATAACAATCCTTCAAAAGCTTCTTTAAATAACTTTTTGTTGTGATATCTTAGAGGGGTAATTAATTATATTATACTCAAGGATGCAAAGATTAATTAACAAGATATCTTATTTCATAATTGTGATTATTAGTTGATTAAATAATTATTTAGTGGCGATGTCCCAAAGGTCTTAAAAATGTTTCTTTTTCCGGAATAAATCCGGTATCTATTACACTATATAAGTTTTTAAAATTACTCCCGTTCTAATTGCACGAATTTCAGATCTTTAGCATCATTATTCTTGAGTTTTTAGTGTTCAAATAATTTTTCTAATTTCATATTATGAAAATGAATATAAAATACGGTTTAATGTGAATCAGAAATTGAAGCAATTAACTGATTTTCATAAATTGCACCAAAAAAACTCAGGAGTTAATTTGCACATAGAAAAATGAATAAAATATTTTTTCAACTCATTGGCAATATTTATTTTAGGAAACTCACGTTCCTAAATACTCCAACGGATGATAGCGACTCACTGTAAGAAAACTTTAGTATCTTGCCTCTAGGATGAAACCACGTCCAATTCCACTACAACTTCTATTGCGTAATTGCCACGTATCATAAAACGGGAACTATGGTGCTGCACTCTATATAACAATGTATATTCTTTCCTAATCACTTACATTATTTTGTCATATCTATCCTTCAAAAGCTATGGTTACATCTTTAGAAAGTACGGGGTGTAAACTTGAAACTTACACACTTTAAAAAAAAAAACCTCCCTTTGGTTAATTATAAATTTAAAATAAATCCTTATTTATCTTTTTCTGATACATAGCCTATGTTAATTTGATTTATTCAATTCGGCCGCCATTGGCCTCGCACATTGAGACAAGCCTCTTGTGAAAAGAGTTGCATGTACTGTGAATGAAAATTTGGGTCCATATGGGTCCATAACAGCATAATCTTCGTCGAGGGGCCTTCATAGTTTCAACGTATGGGTGACAGATGATATAAGCCCTCTTCTCGATGTGTGAACAGAAAGAAAAGTCAAGGGGATTGCCATTTGGGCTGTATGTTAGCCACATTATCTTGTCCCAGAAAGCGATATTGTTAACTAAGAAGGTCTGCGTAATTTTTGCAGTTTGAGCGTGGGCCTCATCTTGTTGTAAGACAATACTGCCGTCTAGAATATTTGTTTGAACCCAGGAGAGTGAATCAATTAAAAGCAAAAAACCAGAACAAGTAAATTGGAGCTACAAAGAACATAAATTTTGAATCACAAAGAATGTCTCCCATGATCATATCTATAGAACTAGTGAGCTTTAACATTTTTAATCGTACCAGGAACTTATTCACTGCCACCATGTTCTTGGACGTTGTGAAAAGAACAGAGGAAGTCTACCCTTCCTTTTTTGTAGAGAGGAAAAGTGGCTCAATGCAGATGCTTACATCAAACTTCTGTATAAGAAAGTGCTATCTTGGGAATAGAAAAGATTGAGGACAACTTTGTGTTCACTCAAGACGGAGATACGTGCCATTGCGCTGCTAAGGACAGGCCCTTTTGAGACACAACTTTTTGAACCTCAATATTTGGATGTCCTCCTCTCAGACGCAAACCTTTTAGACACACCCATACATCTAGGCGTGTCTGGAGGAGATCCACCAGTTCTTCTATCAAGAAGGAGTGGATCAAGCTTGAGGCTGACTACATAGACTAGGCCTGCAAAAGGATTTATTAGATCTGAGGGTTCCCATATTGAATAAAAGTTGTCCCAATCACTATTTCAGCTGATTTTCTTTAATAAATGTTCTCTCAAAGCCTCATGAAAAATTGAAAATAGTAAAATGGGCACCCCTAGATAAGATCTAACCCTGTAACTATTATTTCAATAATTTATAATTAGCAGTTGGCAATTGAATGCATAAAATCATTCTTTTTATAGAAGGATACCATTTTAAATTCATTTTAGATACATAAATATATAAAATTAACCTTTAAAATCCATTTTAATATCCATTTGTCAATAATGGGTCATGTCAATAGGCCACCGGAGTCAGCGTGATTACAGTACGTAAAAAATAGTTTTATCATTCAATGCAAACTAAATTTGATTTCAAAACGAACAAGTAACAATGTAGAGCATTATGTATCGTTTTTACACAAAAACCAAAAAAAAACACATAAGAACTGGACGTGAATGACTGTGAAATGGGGCCTTAGCCTTCTGCATACTATTCTTCGTCTACCTGCTCTGTGTCAGCACCAAAAGTCACTATGGTATATACTAATAAGGCACTAAAGAGGACATACAACGACAATTATAATTATTTTTAACAGGACATTTGCATTTAGGCAATGCCAGGTCATTTTTAATCATATACTACACTGGCGTTCCTTGGGATTTTATACAATTTTGAAAGGAGCACTGAAGGAAAAAACGTTTGAAAAACGTGGGCTTATAGTATAGGAAATGTTAAAAATGATTTTAAAATTATTGGTTTATGGTTCGAACTGAAACATTCATTACCTCCGCCATCGATGTTGAACGAAGGTCAAGTTTTTCCATTTATTTCTTTGTCAGTAACAAGGATTATGGTAAATGTTAAGGATCGAATTTGATCAAACTTGGTACAAAGATTAGATATGGTCACGTTAAGAGATCATGCAATTTTGACAGATCTATGTCAAAGGTGAACGTAAACACAAAACGTAAAAAAAAGATAAATAACCATTACTTTGGAACAAATTGAGATACATAACTCAGTTTGATTTTAGGAAGAGGTTTTGTGGCCTAGCGAGTGCCCATTCCAGTTTCATTTTGTTTTTGTTTTTTTTTTCGGATAATTAAGCACCTCTAGTTTTATAACATTTAATCCTAACATAATATAATATGATAATCTTACATATCATCATGAAATAAAGGCATGTCCTAAGTGCATAATAAAATAATAGAAGCTATGTACCTTCAGGCCATTGCAAATTCTGTTGTATAACTGCATTGATGTCAAATCTAGAATTAGATAAATTATTATTATACGGTCGTATATTTTTACTTATTTTAATTAGAATTAATTTTCATAATTATTTTGTACAATGCATTTGTATTTTTGTGAACCATGTATGTAGATTCGTGTTACTCAATCCCCCTGCAAAAGGTATCCTCAAACACTCAATTCTACACACCAAATAAGGTTCTAAACGGAGGCTTAGAGTAGCCCGAGTCTCTTACATGAACTCCGGGACCAAATAAAGCGACCATGTACGGAGTGGCCCATTAAAATCTCAACACTTTGAATTTTAAACTTCAACAAGATATAATTTATGGATTAAAAATAGAATTTCAACAAAATTATTACTCTGAATAGATATGTGTCTGACTCTCTCAATGATTAATGTAGCCACCTTTAGCGGCGATGATGGCTTCTATGCAGTGGTGGAAGACCTGTCACCCGTTGAAGATGTAGTCCTCTGTCATGGCGTACCTGTGCTGGGTGGCATCGGCTATGATGACAGATACTGTAGGCCTTCTTCTCGACATCCAACCAAAAGGTGTAGGCGAGGGGGTTTGTATCAGGACTGTAGGGGGCCTAAAGTGTCAAAAAAGAACTCAAAAGAATCATTTGAAAGATTGTAGCAACGGAGGAGATAGGTTTTTTTCTTTGCTGGTGTCAAAAATCGCTTCTCCACCCTCACAAGGCCCTTTTTACCCCCTTTTTTGTAGCAGTCTGGTATGAAACCTCAAGATCTCTTGAATGGGCCCTCATGGACTTGAGAGGATTGACCTGTGCTGTTTTATTGAACTCCTCCGGGTCCAGTTTGGCCTTTTTTGATAACCCCGTCCTTCCTCTTCAACGTGTTGGACTTGCTAACTTCGTAGACGGTGGTTCTGCAGACACTCATCTGCTTGGAGTACGCGAATGGAAATTCGTCGATTACGTTGAGCGTCATTTTCTTAACTTGTGCGTAAGCTTGAGAACTCAGGTTTGTTTTGATTTGTTACCAAATGGTTATACTTTAATATATCGAAATATGAATTAATTTCAATCACTCTACCTTCATTAATTATTGAATTGATAAGTGTTTAGATTTCAATGGACCACCCGCTCTTTATTTAGATTTTAACAACAAAGAAACTGTTTAAAAAAAACCATAATGACGTCAAGTCCTTAAAGAATGTAAAATAGATCCCTCGTGACGACAATGAGGATGTTTTTCTTCTATTTAGTTATTCCTTCATGTAATAAAATAAATTATTTAACTAAAAAATGATATAATATTTTGCTATTATATTGTATTATCGTGAAAAATATAATATTTTTTGCAAGAAATGTACAATAAGCTTAATACATATTTCATATATCTTATTTACCTTAATAAACCATCTAGATATTTATTGAAAATTCCAAGGACCGACGGTCTTAAGGATCCGGTCCTAAGACTGGACTGAATAAATAAGGCCGACATAACACTAACTTCCATGCATGATGAAAAAGGAAATTATTTTATTGCACCCTGTATATTATACTCGAATATGTGATTTAAAATGTTATAATACCGTTATGCAATCTAATTTTCATATTGTAGACAATAAATAAACTATTACATTTGCAAGGATAATATATTTTTACTAAATTGTCTTACATATTCGTCTAGTATCCCATAGTGATGAAAACCAAAATTAACAAATCTAGCTATTTCGTAGGGATTTTGAGATATATAAATATAAAATGTATCTCTCTTTACTGTGAGAATGCTCAATGACTAGAACTAAATTATTTATATAATCCTGACAAATTGTCCACCTGATTAAACTCCCAATCTGATTTTTGAACTGCCATTGCTAGACACATAATATGAGAATATCTATACAACTTACTAGAAGTGAGTACCTACGTAGAGGGGAATTGAAACCAAGGTCTATATAAAATTATTTGAAACAAACAATGAAGGTAGAAGAAATTGAGACAAGTAGACGGATGTAGAAAGAGACAGAGGGAGAAGGGAACCAAGGTCCTGTTTTGGTCAAAAAATGCATCTTTATGCAAGATTATTTTTGCAGGCGATCATCTTCATTCTGCCCCACAAGTAAAAATTACATAAATGGAGGTCTGGGCTATTGGCTGGCCAATAGAATGGAGACCAAAAATCCGGCACATTTTGTCCTAATAACTCTTGGACAATCTTGGCCTTATGAGCAGGTGCTGAGTCTTGCTGGAATGTACATGGCTTCCCATCAGTGACATCATTCATCCATGGGATAACCACGTCCTTGAGAACATTCTTGTAGACTTCCTTGGTCACCTTCTGGCTCTTTTGGAAGAAGTAGGGGGCATAACTTGTACTTCCGTGCTGATTATGCCAGGACCATAACCAAAGCCAGATTCTTTGTTTTCATGACTGGTTGGACCTTATCAGGGTTCAAACAGATCCATCTATCGTTTCTACCGTTATAGTTCGCGTCAATGTCGAAGATTTTCTTGCCCGAAAAAAAACGCACGTAACCACCTTTGCACTTTATTTCGTAAATAAGAATTTTACATTTACTGATTCTGTTTGCCTGATTTTACTCTGTTAGCAGATGCTGTAAGGCTTTGATCCTCAACCAGTAACTCAGGTCAATCCTGATGGCATTTTTGATGGTCTCTTTGCTGACGTTACGGTCCTTGGCCAGCTTAGCAATTGGCGCGACTGGATGAGTGTCAATTGATCGTTTCAAGTCAGCTATGAACCTTTTAGTCCGGATTTTACCATATCTTGTTGAATGAGCTCTTCTTTAAGTCTTTCCCTCCTCATCAAATGCCTTATCACGTCATAAACTGTTGATTTTGGATATTTGAAGAAGGAAATTATCTCCTGAGCAAAGTGTCCCACACGGGGAGCTGGAATGATAGAAATTCTCCAGATTTTTCCATGCTTGACCCATGAGATACTTAAAAAACCTTTACAAGTCTCATAATTAGCCGTCAAAGTTATTCCGGATTTACCTTGTCCACTCTCTAGTAAGGTATTCTGTATAAGTCACAAAATGCCAACAATGTTATAAACTACTACTATTTTTTTTTATCCAATGATGTGCGCAAGTAAATGGAGCTCAACCATTTAAAAGAAATTTGATAATAAATTATAGAGGTTGATTAATTTCACTTTCTAATATAATTTATTTATCTTGTATCTTCACCATATAAAAATTATGAACGATGATGAAATAGGTGCATTATTTGTTTTTCTTTCAGTCAGTCAAATGACTTATTTTCAAATATATGCATATATAAGTCAAATTCATGAGCAAACAAATTTCAGTACTATATTAACAATGGAATGTGATGAGAATCATACTTTTGTAGAATTCTTTCGATATGTATCAAATAGAAAATCAATGTTACGAGTATATTGTAAACGGAGCTGTTCACAAGTAATTTTTTAGGAGTGAAGTCTCAAAAGTAAAGTCAAGTCGCGAGTTTTTGGGTATGTGAGTTAGTGAGTTTCAAGCCTTGAGTTTTATTAAAATCTATGCCTTGTCAATCTGACGACGAATTCTAGACGAGTTACGAGTCTTTCATATTGAATTCCTAGTCAAATCTGAAATTTCTTTCTTTTAGTCCAAAATTGAGTCCTCCTGAAGTTCGAAGTCCCAATTTAACTACAGCCCGTGTCCGAGTCTCCAATTCTGATAAGTGAGTTATAATTATAAATAATTGATGACCAAATAAACTGGTTAATATTTTCTTCACTTCACTTCTTTGTATTGAATGTAACTAAAGAAAACAGCATGCACTTTCAATATGTTACGTGATCCATTCAAGTCCTGAAGTAAAAGATGTCTTTGCATTTAGTGTTTAGTTGAGAAAAGAGCCCGTGCTATCCCTCATCAAAATTTGGATGTCTGAAGGTTTCATCAAGAACAGATCCGGCGCCTTTATTCCCAGATTGGAGTCCATGGTAGGCCACAAAAAAAAATCATTTTAAAAAATAGAAAGATATTATATCAATAAAGAACTCTGTGATAAAGCCTTAATATTGTACAATCCTTTTCAGTCTTGTAAAAGTTTACCTCGTACACGATAGACACTGTCCACATAGACACATCCTTTCTTATTTTGTACGTCTACTTTATATTGTTCGAACGTTTTGGATTCCATGTATGAGAACACCAAAAAAAAAAAGACTTATAAATATATGTATACAAGATTATTAAAGCACTAAAAATTTACGACTTCAATCTTTGGTGAGTGCCTATGAGTGGGTGATGAAAACGAAGAATAGTATTAAACATAACTTGAAAGAATAGCAAGTCCGTTAACTTGATATCAAATGGCTCACTCTTTATGATGAAGGTCCTATCATAAATATCAGTACTTAGACATATATATCAATATATATGCATCAACTTGGGTCCAATGTCATAATCAATGGAAGAAAACGACGGATTTATCTACCAAAACATAGCATAAAAGTAGGTTAAATACACTATATGATTAAAAATAAAAACGGTTGATTTGAGAAATAAATTATTTCATCAAAACATGCTCAGCAGCCTCAAAGATATATAATCTAACGAGTATTACTCAAAGCTGTTCATTATGATATAATATTTTATTACCAGGATATATCAATTTAGAGATGTCAATAGGTTAATAAAGTATTTTTAAACAGATCATTTTTATAAAAATTCCTCTTTTTAAATTGAAATATAATTTTATTTTAGTCTTACAAAATATTTATGATGGATTCTGACTATAATTCAATTATACCACTTGAGTTTGCCACTCAAACATTTTTCAAATTATCAGGGTTAGCATGTTATTTTTTTCTTTCTTTACAAACCGAAAATACTTACGATTTATGAGCCTATATTTAGTAACGGGATCATAGATGACGGAGATTTGTTGGGGGTTTTAACGAAAAAGAGTCGAGACCCGTTTTTTACTCCAAGACTTGATATAATATTTGTTTATAATGGCAATCGCCTTATATTAATCTCTATAGTTGTTTAAACTATTACCTCAACGCGTGTGATATTTTTTTTCTAGATTGAATTCTGAAAGGGTTTTTTTTTTTTTTTTTTCATTCCTATTAGTCTTTCATTATTAAAGAGAGCATTTAATTAAAATTGAAGTTATAAGTGTAAGTACTTGTTAAACTCTAAGGGATTGACATTGGAGGCATTTCTGCCAATGTTATTATTGCTAGATACAGATTGTGATTTGTGTTTTTTCCTTCCTTTCACGACTGCTTGCAGCTGATTTAATAAAACGTATGCCAGCTAAGTAGCTTTTCAGGATAATATTCTACAAGTAATCAAGGTTACTATGTCATTTTCGGTTTCTTTTTTTTAGTACATACGCAAGTTATATTTTATTCAAGTATACATATTAGTCACCCTTTACAGAGTCACCTATAAAACTTAGGACAGCAACATCAACTTAATATTTCTCCTAAAGGGGTGTGTATTTTTTTAATTCTGTTTGTTGAATATGATTTACGTAATCTCTATCTTTGTTTGTTGATAAAAAAACTATTTTACAAACTTGTTCTTGAGCCTCAAACGACTACATCATGAACCCGAAGTGCCCCATCATTTCGCTTCATTTGGAGGAGAAGAGCTGTAGTGACATTACAAGACCCTGAAAGACATCAATGTGGTCGCCAAGGTTGATCGAGGTAACTAGGTAAAGGATCAACCGCAAAAAAAGACGCATTCCATGAGAAAGATGGCTTATGAAGCTGGTGTGTCTCGAAAAACCACACTTAGGGTGGTCAGAGAGGACCTGAGAATGAAGTCGTATCGTCTACAAAAGCGGCAGCTTATCAATGTGGTACCAATAGCCAAGAAGCTGGCCCGGGCGTTCTGAAATTCTTTGATTCGTGTACACACGTTTCAATTTATTTGTACTAACGAGAAGATCTTCACCGTTGAACTGGCTTACAACAGGCACAAAGAGCCGGTACTGGTTCAGAGAATCGAGTACATTCCCCTAAACGAGCACAGCGTGTTCAGGGGGTCAAAAGTCGGTATCGGTGATGGTCTGGGTAAGTGTCACCTCCCGCGGATAACGACTCCTTTGATCTTGATTCCCAATGGTGTTGAGGTGAATCAAAGTATATATCTGATTATGCAACAGCCCCAAGTACTTCTTGTGATACAGGAACAGTACTGGAAAAGGTCTTACTGCTTCCAGCAGGACAGAAAACCTTCACATACTGCAAAGTCTGTGTAAGAGTGGTGCCAAATCATTTTCGAGAACTTTTGGAGCAAGGAAATGTGGCCCCCTTGTTGTCGAGATCTCCACGTAATGAACTTCTCCATGTAGTCCATTCTGGAGGGGAAGGTTAGTGTTACTTTTTACCGCAGAGTCGACAACTTGGTGGCCGCCATAGTGTATGCATTTGATAACTTGAGAGAGATGACCATCAGTACAGAGTGTAAAGTAGTTCCAAAAAGTCTGAGAGCTGTAGTTTCCTCAAATAGTGGCCTTGTGGAAAGGACTGGCATTCATTTTGAAAAAAAATTAATCTCATTGCAATGGTGTAAAAAGATGTTGTGATAAATAAATATTTGTGCACTTTTTTGGCTATTGAAGTCCTCCTAAGATTTATAAGTCACCCTGTATATGTATATATGTCTATAAAGTCTAAAATTACATATTTTTACTCCTCCGCAGAAAATCATATTATTAAAAAATATATAATGTACACAAAGGTAAAAATAAGTGAATGTCAAAATAAACCATATTATTTCTGAATTTATGGAAAACATACCATAAAGCACAAAAAAAAACTCCATTTCGTAGATTGTATTGTATGGTAAAGAGTGTAATGGATTATTTTGTACCTACTGGGTGTAAATTTGATATTGACACACTTTTTTAAACCTATAACTAGAGTTGTATAAAATATGATTGACTAGTTTGTTAATTAAAGAAAATGAACATGGTCAATATGATATTTTGAATAATCCATGATGAAAATCCAGTGTAGAATAGGGATGCTAAAAAAAGCTTAGAATCTACTCAATTAAATATATTAAATATTGGTTTGTATGAATAAATTGGGATTTTCTTCACTTTTGTTCAAGATTGTTTTTATGTTGACAGACCCCATTTGTGTAATTTGTCATTTTGCTCAGTTTCTCACCATTAGAGATGTTAAAAAAATTTCAAAATCCTTGTGAGCATACAAAAAAAGTATAAGTTTGTTAACCTGCAACATTAATTATTTCTCACAATTTTCAAAATTCAAACGTATTAGCGAGCAAGGAGCACTATAGTTTTTATCAGTGATGAAAATCCGCTTTTATTTTTAATTCGGCCTTCTTTTTTCTTTTGCAATTGGTAATCGCAAAAATTAATTTTCTTTTCCTTCGCAGTTCTCATTATTATTTAATTCCTGAGTAGTGAACATCCTTTCCTAAATAGATTCAATTATATTCAAAACCTGTCTGAATGTTCGTGTGAGCTTGTAACTTTGAGGATTTGTTGTGGAGTTATAATTTTATGTCCTTGTTAGACTCAGAGTTGAATTGGAGATCAATACATTTTTTATTGTATCTAATCCCATCTATCATAAACCGATTACACTCATACAACCCGAGATACACATTACTAAAGCCATCTATTATAATGAAAATGGATTTCTTTTATATACATTTATTATATCTCTTACTCTCTTTTAATCCCCGTTTCATGTTCATCCTAGGTGTAGTTAAATAGTAAGGACAGATAAGAAAATATTCTCTGAAGCCTCGATAATTAATTTCAAAATGTGTTTATACCTCAGAAACAAATGAACTAACATCCCAAAAAATGGGATACTCAAAGTATATACTTATTTATAATTTACATATATTTTGAGGGGAAAATATAGTACTCACAAGATATCACAAGCATATTACAGTAAGAAATGGAAAATAATTTTTAGTATGTAAAAGCTTTATAATAGAAAATATAGAGCTACGACTGGGGAGAAAAATCAGAATCAAACGTGAGTTTCTTTGATATGTGTATCTATTTGTTCAAATTATTTACTTTTAACCTTCATTTTACTTTTAGCATCTTTTAAACAGTAATATTATACTTGTACTTACATCAAGTATTGCTTTTTTAGGCACTTAATAAAAAAAACTTTTGTACGAAGAGTGTGTAGGTAGATAAACAAAAGATAAATAAAGCTTTGATAAAGTATTTCCAATAAGTGGTTAAAGTACGAATGTCTAATTACTTATCGGTTATATTCTATGTACCGGGCCGTGCAGAATTATTTACCGATTTTTGTTCAGAACATATCGCGGACAATAATGACATTTCGAATGACTTGAGAAACAATTATTCATACATTTTTAGAATAATAAAATAGTTTGTGATCAAATTTAATCAATGTAGCCACCATTTGACTCAATGACACTGGTCAGGCGACGTCTGAAGCTGCCACAGACTTGCTGGATGTAATCGGCGTCCATGGAGGCCCAGGCCTTGTTGACAGCAGCCTTTAAGGCATTTATGTTCTTGTGTCGTTTTTTGCAGGCCTTGGTCTCCACGTGCGCCTAGATAAGAAGTCTAGTGGGTTCAGATCTGGGCTCTGAGGGGCCAGTAGTCCTTGGGCCAAAAGTTCATGTTGTCCTTGAGCCACTCCTGAGCTTTCTTGGAAGCGTGGGCGGGTGCTCCATCTTGTTGAAAACCCCAAGGAGAGTTGCCGACTATGGATTTGATCCACGGAAGGACCTTGGCTTCATGGCCTTCCCGTTGGAGGCCACGAGACCCAACATCATCACCGAAGCAGGGTGCTTTGTTGTTGCCACATAGCGGTGCTTATCTTGCACATCTCCAAAGCTCACAACACGGTAATTTTGCCTGTTGAAAACAGGATCGACCGTAAAAGTTTTCTCATCTGAAAAAATGATGATGCGTCCAGATGAGCTCTTGATATCATTCAAGATTTTCTTGGCACGCTCAAGTCTGACTTCTCGCTGACGTTCAGTTAGCAGAGGGCGTTCAGTACGTCAACTCTTTTTAGAAGGTTGAATCTTTTCCAAAA